>NW_023276807.1:165530161-165630161 GCF_003668045.3 Cricetulus griseus
AATGCTTAGCTCTGCAAACAGCTGAGTGTAGATCCTGGGGGCCAGAAAGGGACAACTCTGAGATCAATATTTATTAGTAGGAAGGAGCTTGTCTCTCCAGGGGGCCTTTGTGGCTGTGATGTAGAGTAGAAGATCACCGGTGCATCTCAAAGGGCAATTTCAGGACACCCTGGCAGTCGAGCAGGGAATGACTCTGAAATAAAACCCCAGGCCCTGCCTCCAGATTCAGCCAGTCTGGGGCAGTTCAAGAAGCAAGGTTTTATAAACAAGTGCCCCCTATCCTCTTTCAGATAATGCGGAATGGTCATTTAACTAAAAGGACTCTATAGACAACTGGCAGGGACTGGCCACCGACCTGGAGTATTGTAGAAATACATATTCTTTGAACTTCATGATTTTTCACTTTTTGGCGGTTGGAGGTGAATGAGACAGGACCTTATGATGCAGCCCCAGCTGGGCCTAGAGTTTTCAAGCAGTTCAAGAAAGCTGCAAGCCTTTCAACCTGAGTGCATAAATGTGCACACAGCACATGCGTTCACACCTACACACACAGCACATGCATTCACACTGGCACACATGTTAGTGTGGTGTCTGGACACAGAAGGGCAGAGGCAGAATAGGTGGTGGTAGAGTGGAAAGAAGATTTAGAGAGGAAAAGGAGATAAAGATGTTGCTGAGTGACTTAGCTGTAGTCAGGGAAACACAACATAAAATCCTAATTTTATTTTAATTTGCCTTCCTCTCATGTCCCAGGAAATTAAGCAAATGACTTTCATTTCTCTATTTCAAACACCTTCTTCTTCTTCTTCTTCTTCTTCTTCTTCTTCTTCTTCTTCTTCTTCTTCTTCTTCTTCTTCTTTTCTTCCTCCTCCTCGTCATCCTCATCCTCCTCCTCCTTCTCCTCATCCTCCTCATCATCCTCATCCTCCTCTTCCACCTGCTCCTCCTCCTCCTTGTCCTTCTCCTTTTCTTCTTCTTTAAGAGAGAGTCACATGCAGCTCAAGCTAGTCTCGAACTTACTACATAGCCAAGAATGACTTTGAGCTTCTGCTCCTCCTGCCTTCCCCCTGCTCCCAAGTGATGGGATTGGAGACTAGGGCCACCATACTTGACTACTTTTTTAAAGTTTGGTCTCATTCCTCAGCCCTAGTCAAACTGGAACTCACTGCGTAGCCCAGGCTTGGCTCAGTCTCAGTGCAATCCTCCTGTCTCAGACTCACAAGAGTGAGCCACGATGCCCTACTGCTGTTTTAATGTCTCTTTCTTCTCTTTCTTAGCCCTGTCTCTCATTTTTTTAAAAATTAGAAGTCATGGGCTGGAGAGATGGCTCAGTAGATGAGAGCACTTCCAGAGGACCAGGTTTCAATTCCCAGCACCCACATGGCAGCTCACAACTGTAACTCTAGTTCCGGGACTTCTGACACCCTCCCACAGACATGCGTGCAGGCAAAACACCAATGTACATAAAATAAAAATAAATTTTAAAAATTAGAGGTTATTATTTTAGTAAATATTGACTGAGGACTCATTATGGACTGTATTTGCTGTTGGAGAAGGTGGCACCCCAGAATCTAAGTGTGGAAATTGATACTTATTCCGATAAATCATGGATAGACCCGCTAAAGCAGTGATACAAGAGGACAGCAATAGCAGTCAGGTTCACTCTGCAATCTGAGGTCACTCTTGGTCAGCAGGGCCTGTGGCAGGAGAAGAAGAACAGAGCACAGCAGGTTGAGGAGAGAGCAATGACAGGTGGAGCCCAGCATTACCTTCATCTACTTCAAAATGGCAGAGAGCGGGAATGAGATCCCCTCTGTTGCAGATCAGTATTCCCTGCCCAATCTCTGGGGCTTGAGGACATCCTTGGTACTGGAGCCCCAGTTTGGCCAAGCTAACTTGATGTATATGAGGAGCTGGGTTAAGAAATTATGAGAGGCTAGACATGGGGAAACACACCTTCAATTCTAGCACTCAGGAGGCTGAGGCAGAAGGCTCTCTGAAACTTTGAGTCCAATCTGATTTATGTAGCAAACTCTAGGTCATCCAGAGCTACACAGAGAGACCCTACCTCAAAACATAAATAAATAAGCTGGGGTGTGGTGGTACACGTCTTTAGTCCCAGCACTTGGGAGTCAGAGGCAGGCATATCTCTGTGAGTTCCAGGGCAGCCTGGTCTACAGAGTGAGTTCCAGGACAACCAGGACTGTTACACAGAGAAACCCTGTCTCTAAAAAAAAGAAAAGTTAAAATAAAAGATATGATGAGAATTCCCAGGAGGCAACATGACTGAAGTTGGTTATCAAAATGGACTCTGAGAAAATGTGCTTGTCTGGGTTCCAAGCTGTTGACAACTCCTGGACATTTCTCTTTAGTGGCCTCTTGTGTGTGTTCTTTGGGTTTCCTACCTGTGAGAAACTGGCTACATGAAGATGTCACCAAGTAAGTATATAGTCAACACCCAATAGTGACAATTGGGGCAGTAGTTAAGGATAGTCAGTAGGTTTTCATACCTTTATGTAACTTAGCAACTACCAATTACTTCCATATCTCTTTCTTTTGAGGCAAGATCTCACCATGTAACTGGCTAGCCTAGAACTATATGAAGACCAAACTGGTCTCACACTCACAGAGATCCATCTGCCTCTACTCCAAAGTGCAGGGATCAAAGGTGTGTGCCACCACCTCTGGCTAATCACTTCACATTTTAATCTATTTTTTAAAAAGATTTTTTTATTTATTATGTACATAGTCTTCGGCCTGCATGGCAGCATAGGGCACAGATCTCATTCAAGGTGGTTGTGAGCCATCATGTGGTTGTCTGGAATTGAACTCAGGACCTGTGGAAGAGCAGTCAGTGCTCTTAACCACTGTACCAGATGCAGAACTATGAGGTATAGGACTGTGTATCTGTCCACATGAAAATAATCACCCTGTGTGAAATAAATGCATACCTTTCTACCGTGCCTTACTCACACATCTCCTCTAATCCACTTCCCAAAACATTCTTCAGATTTCCCATAAGGTTTGAAATAAATAAAACCCCGGAAGAAGAGAGAGAAAGATAATATTGCAGCCACATAATAAAATCACAAACTCTGAAGCACACTGGTCATAAGTCTAAAATTAAGACAACTTGATTTTAAAAAATCCCATAACTTCCAGAGAACTAGATCACACCAAAGAGTTTATGATGGAAGTACTGGTTTATCTCATGGGACACTGGACAGAAGTACAGCCAACCCTCAGGCAAACATTGAAACTAAGAGAAGGCAAGCACTCATGACTCCATCTCTTGTGGCTTCCCTCTGCCTTCACTACAGGGCATGTGTTCCTTCCCTCACCAGTTGGATTTCTCTGTTCTAAGATGGAAGGAATACGGTTGCTCTTCTGAAGTTAGTTTGAAGGGCATAGAAACTGATTTTCTGTCCCAATACCACAAACGAAGACTCTAACTGCTTAAGTTCAGAGTCAGCCTTTCTTCCCTGAACCAATCAGCTTTGGTGTGAAGATGGAGAGCACAGGAGGAGGCTTCACGACAATCTAAAGCCAGGAGTCCCACCCTGCAGAGGACTAGAGAGCCCAGCCACCCTAGATAAAGGATTACAGACTGCAGCCCTTAGACACCAACACACTGACTTCTTTACTGACACTGGACTCCCCTAAAGCCAATTGGAGATACATGATTCCCCATGAGGATTCAAAAAAACAAAAACAAAAAAAAAAAAAAAAAAAAAAAACCCTCAAGCTTCCTAAGATGGCTAATAGGAAGGGAGGCAGTTCATCAAAAGTCAGCGGACTCAACGAATAGGCACTGGGGGGAAGCTGTAGTTAATTCAGGATCAATAATTAAGCAAAGTACTTCCTGGAATGTAGTAAACATTGTCCATTGCCTTCCTGAGTCGTTCCTCCTTCTTCCTCACTCTGCCTTCAATGTTCAGGTATCTGTTCCTTTTCACTGAGCTTGTATAGATGCTTCCTAAACCTTGTGAAGGAATTGTGACTAGTCAAGCATTCTCTTTGTCCCCAACTGTGTTAGTTGTGAATTGATGGCATGTTCTGTCCAGTGAGATACTATATAAAGTCACCTGTAACTTTCTGAGAAAGATTCCTTCGGGCCTAAACAATATGTTGATGTAGATATTCCAGCTCCTTCCTCTCTGTCAGCTCTGCCTGGATAGTAGGATACAGCCGGAGCTGCTGCAGACATCTTGTAGGCCTGAGACTTACACCAAGAAAAGAGAGGAAGAGCCCTTCATGGTGGCTCACACTCCCAGCACTGGGGAGGCAGGGGCAGGTAAATCTCTGAGGCCTGTCTCTGCCTACCTAGTGCTGGGATTAAAGGTGTGTGCATCACCATGCCTGGAAAAAATAATAAAATATTGAAGAAAGAAAATTGTGCTGAGCAAGGGTCAGGACTATTTTCTATGTTACAATCTTTAAGAGCTCTTTTCTTTTTCTTTCTTCTTTTGTTTTTTGTTTTGTTTGTTTGTTTTTGTTGTTGTTGTTATTTTGATTTTTCAAGACAGGATTTCTCTGTTTAACAGTCCTGGCTGTCCTGGAACTCACTCTGTAGACTAGGCTGGCCTCGAACTTACTGAGAACCACCTGCCTCTGCCTCCCAAGTGCTGGGATTAAAGGTGTGTGCCACCACTGCCACCTGGCAGGAGCTCTTTGCTTTTCTATGAGTGTAAAAAATCTTCAACTTGTGATGAAAAACAATTAATCATGACAAGATTAAAAAGGAACAGCCAGGGTGGGAACAGAGGCGGGTGGAGGGGAGGGACTGGGAGAGAAGGGAAGCTGCTGCCAGGATGTAAAAATTAAATAAATAAATAAATTTAGAAGGAAGGAAGGAAGCTGGGCATTAGTGGAGCACTCGGGATGCAGAGGCAGGCAGATCTCTGTGAGTTCGAGGCCAGCCTGGTCTCCAGAGCGAGTGCCAGGATAGGCTCCAAAGCTACACAGAGAAACCCTGTCTCGAAAAACCAAAAGAAAAAAGAAAACAAAAGAAAGGACCACTGCCAAAAAAGAAAAGGAAACAAGGCATGAGTATTAGAAATGTGAAGATGCCATTCCAAAGGTGGGAGTAAAGACAAGTGCTCTCCAGGCAAGTACTGGCCCAGGATGCAAGAAACCTGGGTAGGGCGGATCACACCACTGGAAAAACAGCCCAAACAGCAGCTGTCTCAGGGGTCAAAGGCTGGAGCACGCGACCTCTAGTGGACAAAACAGACAAGAAGCCCCGGCGTGCCAGCGTGCCTATAATCCCAACAGGGAGGAAGAGGCAGGAGAAACAGAAATTCAGGATTATATAAAGCAATATTACATTTCTTCAAGGTGGAAGAAATGGAGGTCATTCTGTGTGGATGAGAGGGTGGCAAAAAAGACACAAAATAAAGGGCGGGGAGGAGCGGGCATCGAGGTGGCATAGGCCTGCGGGTGGAAGCAAAGGACAGGGAATTCACGGTCATCTTTCGATATATATCAAGTTTGAGGCCAGCCTTGGATCCGCAGGAGTCTCTCAAAGAGCCGATAGAGAAAGCTTGGCATAAAACAGTAAAGTCACTATGGAAAGGAATCATGGCAGAGGTGCATCCCCACAGAGCAGCTTGGGGAAACTGAGGCGAAGAATGTCACTGACCTGATGGAAGCTCAGATGGGCAAGGGGACGTCTTAGAGTGACTCACGGGGAGTTTCCCATTTCGTTAGCTTCGGGAAATAAAATCAGACTAGCATAATCGCTCTCTTCCCACCCCATCCTTCCTTCAGCCCGCGCTTGGGAGTGCCCTACACACGTCAGTGGGCTCGGGCTAAGCCTTATCAACAGACAATTATAAAAATGCTGAGAGTTCGTCTCCCAGCTAGTGTGAGCGATGGAAAGCCCCTGGAACAGGACCAAGCCCTTCTCTTTCTGGGCTCATGCAACGATTCTGTAAAGTTTTCTCAGGGTTTTTGTCTTTGTTTCTTTCTTGGACTGATCCTGCTGCCGCCGGAGTGCACATCCCCAGGGATTCCAAATGAGAACACCCAATGCTCATAAATTACCAGTTGTTTTTCTCACAGCTGCTTTTTATCCTACTATCTCAGTTCAGGGAGAAGATGGGTCTCGGATAGGTTAAGAAAGCTGTTGTCTGCACATCAATCAGCTAGAAAATCTAGAGAGGATCAAATCCAAAGCCTCGTCACTGGACCACTCGGAGCCCTGGTGCGCTCCTATGAGCCAACTCTCTCCCCCACGACCCCACAGCGGGTCTCAGGGGCCAGTACCTTTATGATGCACACTTGTAGTCACAGTGCAGGTGGAGGCAGAAAGGGTCAGAAATTCAAGGTAAGGACTGGGCAAGAGGAAAGACACAAATTTGGATCTCCCAAAACACATATAAAATCAAGAACGACGATCCAATCTGTAACCCCGGACTGGGACTTCAATGGGAGGGACAGAGACTGAATGTACCTGGTGTTTGCTGGGCAGCCAGTGTAGGCATCAGTAAGCTTCAGGCTCACTGAGTCTAAGAAAAACATAGAAGACCAATTGAATAAAATATTCAGCCAGTGTATGCCCTTAATCCCAGCATTTGGGAAGCAGAGACAGGGGAATCTCTGAGTTTGAGGCCAGCCTGGTCTACAGACGGAGTTCCAGGACAGCCAGAGCAACACAGGGAACAGTCTACAAAACAAAACAACAAACAAACAAAAACAAAGAAAAGAAGGAAAGAAAGAATAAGATGTTCGGCCTTGCAGGTTGGTGGCGCACACCTTTAGTCCCAGCACTCAGGAGGTAGAGGCAGACAGATCTCTGTGAGTTCAAGGCCAGCCTGGTCTACAAAGTGAGTTCCAGGACAGCCAGGGCTACACAGAGAAATCCTGTCTTGAAAAAAAGTGAAATAAATAAATAAAATACTTAAGGGCAAAAATAAATAAGGACAAATAATAATAAATAAGGACAGAAATATTTGAAAAAGATCTGGGGTGCAAAGCCGAGATTAGATCAACTGTAAGAACCCTACTTAACATGATTCCTAGTGCCAGAACAACAAAAATGAGTCACTCTGTAATAGGGACAATTAACATCTATACTGAACATATTCAGATGCTCTTTTGTGGTTGAGGCCTAACCAACACAACTTACAAATCATTTCCATACCACTTCAGTGTATTAGTAGTATAGTATTAGCATTTTAGCATATTAGTATTATAGCATTAGTAGTTCAGTATATTAGTATTATAGTATTAGTGCTTCAGTATCATAGACCAACAGATGACCTCAAATACATAGGATGATGTATGCAGGCTAAATGCAAATTCTAGATCATTTTATATAGGATTTCAGATCCGTGGAAACTTTTCTGGGGTGGAGTTTCCAGAACCCATCTCAGGATACTGAGGTGTGACTATTTTGTCCTTTGTCGTTCACATTTATACACTTAAGTCATCTGTAGTCTAACTTTCCACATGGTATTAGGAAAAGATCCCATTTTACTGTTTCCATATGGCCTCCAGCCATTTATCTATCTATTCTTGTGCCAACAACATTCAGTACTTATTTATTTGCAATGTAAACTATTTTTTACTTCATGTTTCCAAAATTGACTTAGCTATTCAGGGACTACCCCCACTTCCCTGAAATTTTATCAACTTCCTTAAATTTTTATTTTATTATTTGTTTGTTTGTTTGCTTATTCTGAGGCAGGTTCTCTCTACATAGGCCTGGTTGTCTTGGAACTCACTATGTAGACTAGGTTGGCCTTGAATTCATGGAGATCTTTACTATAGTTTTAAATTTTTCTCTGTGAAAGTGTCACTGTTGGGAAGAAGGGGTGGACCTGTGGTTAGGAGAACTTGCTGTCTTTCAGAGGAGACCAGGGTTTGGTTCCCAGCACAATGCTGTGGCTCAGAACCCTCTGAAACTCCTATTCCAAGGGATCTAATGCCTTCTTCTGACTTCTGTAGACACCAGGTGTACACATGGTTCACATGCAAACATGCAGGCCAAGCATTAAATAAATAAATAAACAAATAAGAGCTTACTCAACAATGTTGAGCATGCAAATTCAGATCCAGCACCCTTGTAACAAGCCAGGTATCTAGCTCATGCCTGTAACCCCAGCTCCAAGGAGGGTGAAACAGGGTGCTGCTGCCTTCCAGCCTAGCCAAGAAAATATGAGCCGGATTAAGGGATAGACTACCTCAAAGGGAATAGCAAGGAGTTTGATCACCAACCTCTGATCCTGGATGAATCGAATGTGTACACACACACACACAGAGATACACACATATAATTCTTTAAGTGTAACTAACACTTGGGAGGCTGACATAGGAAAATGTTGAATTTTGAGAACAGACTGGTTCACAAAAGAAGATTCTATATTTAAAAACAAAGCCAGGTGTGGTGGTGCAAGCCTTAATTCCAACACTCAGGAGGCAGAGGCAAATAGATCTCTGGGAGTTCCAAGACATGCTGGTCTAGATATTGATTCCAGAGTGACCAGGGCTACATAGAGAGACCCTGTCTCAAACAAAATAAAACAAAACTCTAACAAACAAAAATCTCCAGGGCTCAATATGTTGGCTCAACAGCTAAGGATGCATGCTTCCAAGGTCAATTTCCAGGACCCACACACACGATAGAAGGATAGAGCTGAGTCCTGCAAGTCGTCCTCTGACTTCCACCTTCGTACTCTGGCACACACATGCACATATGTACACAAATATATGATAAATAAGCAAATGTAATAAAAAATATATAGCAAATTTTACAATTTGAAACTCCATCTTTCTCTAGTTAAACTTCAACTGCTTTGTAATGTGCTTAAATAAAGCCCTACCCAGCAATGACCTTGATGGTGCTTTTAAAAAAAATCCTGCTCAGTGTGACTGCTGACTACACAGTTAAGTTGTATTCCCCAACCCCCCAAGATGTGTCTATCTGTGACTGGCCTCATTTGGGAAGGATATTGCTACAGATGCCATTGAGTTGAAGTGAAGTCATACTGGACAGGGTGGGTTCCAATCCAATGACAGATGTCCTAATAATAGAGGAAAATTTGGACACAGATTCATAAGGAAAATTCCATGTGCTGATAGAAGCAGAGACCAGAGTCATCCATCTCCAAGCCAGCATACTCCAAGATTTCTAGAAGTCACCAGCAAAGAAAACTCCTCTCCAAGACCCTCCAGAAAGAACATGGCCCTGCTAACCTTACTTCAGATGTCTCCCCTCGAGAACTGAGAGGCAATGCATTTCTGATGCTCTGTGTGCCTGTTTATGATGTTGTCATTTGTCGTCGCAGACCTCGGAGCATAATACAGCTCTTTTGTTTGCAATAAGAAGGCAGAAGTTTGTCCTTCCCTTGGTTCATGTACAGATGGAAATGATCTGGCCAGGTGATCAGAAGTGGGGACAAACTGAAGGTGTGGTGTCAGAGCAGTAGGGGAAGGAGGTGTGTCAATGGGCCTTTCTTAGCACAGACACCATCCATATTTCTGTCCTTGTGACCAAAGGAGGCCCACTGAGAGGATACTCTTAGTAACTAACAAGACCATAACATCCTCTGTGAATGCCAAGAAATCTTTTTGTTCTTACTCCATGGACTCACACGAAAAGTGGCCCTGATAGCAAGGATGGAGGCTAGGCATGTGCTCAACAATGTAGACGTCTTACCAAGACTGACCAGGTTAGCACTATTGCTGGGAGCTTTATCTGCCATTGGCAGACACCAGCACAAGCTCTCTGATAGAGCACCATTGCCCACAGCTGCCTGGTGTGGGAGGATTATACTGGCACACATGTGTAATCTGTGGATAGATGATCTTTCTATCTTTGCCAAGACCTCCTCAGAACGCTTTGTTTGCCATCATGCCATTCCATACACCATGGGTTCTGAACACAAGAAACTCATTCATAGTCGTGGGAATGAGCCTGAAGAATTTACACACGCCATCAGCTAGGAGTGGCTAATGCCAGAATTACCTATGACACTTGCAGTGACTGTCAATGTCTGTTCAGGATGTTTCGACAAACCACTAAGAGTGAGTGGCTTACAGACAGTAGAAATGTATTTAGCTCAGTTCTGGAGGTTGGGAGTCCAAGATGAAGATGACATCAGTGTGTTATGCAATGAGGTCTTTCTTCCTCAGAAACAACTCTTTTCCACTCTGTCCCTGACTGCTGGAAGAGGGAAGGATATCTCCACCCTCTTTTATAGAATTGGTGCTGACCTCATTTGCAGGGGCTCTCAACTGCCTCACCTCTAAATACTATTTATTTTGGGGGTGTGGTTTTCAAACTAGGAATTTAAAGAGGGACCACAGCATTGGTGAAACACCTTTAAAGATGGGGTTCTGTCTTGCAAGGTTCACCGTTTGCTTTAAGTGGGGGACTATTTTACTACCATCTCCTCCACATCGAGAATATACAGGTCTAGACATCAAGATTCGAGATCAGTTACTAAAGACAGTTATTCATGAACAGTCCTCTCAGAAACAGTTTCTTCTGGTCTTGGCAACTCTGAGGTTTGCTGATTGAACTTGTTCCCCCAAAAGGCATACTTCTACCACAATAAGCCACAAAGCCATTAAATCGGAAGATGGTGGTACCACTTCACTGTTTCAAACTCATATCACAAACTGGTGGCCAGGAAAGGTCTCTGTGCTGATGGAGTGGCTGATCCCAACAAGCAAAAATCCCAGCCATCTTGGGGTCCCACCAGTGGGAAACACAGGCATTTCCAGGGCGGCCCCTTCCCACTTCAATACTGGATCGTGCATACTAATAAAACTGTAACAAAAAGTCATAAAGGCATTGAAAATGCAGTACCTCGGGTCTGGACAGATGGCTCAATGGTTAAGAGAACTGACTGCTCTTCCAGAGGGCATGGGTTCAATTCCCAACACCCACATAGCAGCTGAGAGAGAGAGAGAGAGAGAGAGAGAGAGAGAGAGAGAGAGAGAGAGAGAGAGAAATATGCAATACCTCATGTTTTAAAGTTTAGATCACTTCCCAGGCCAGCAAACCAGTTGAACTTCTGAGGGCAAAAGAAATATGAACTATTTGAACTAAGTAGTGGAAAGAGGAAGTATCAACTCTGCAATTTTGGCCTCAGGACCACCAACGATGACAGAAGTTATGGTAGTTTTACATTTGTTTTCATTATATGTACATCAATTCATAAGTATTAATCATTTTCTTCTTCTTTTTTTTTTTTTTTGGTTTTTCTAGACAGGGTTTCTCTGTAGCTTTGGAGCCTATCCTGGCACTGGATCTGGAAACCAGGTTGGCCTTGAACTCACAGAGAGCCGCCTGCCTCTGCCTCCCGAGTGCTGGGATTAAAGGCGTGCCCCACCAACGCCCGGCTAATCATTTTCTTCTATGTCCATTATAATTTTATATTCAAGCTGTTGGTAGTTGGTTTTACAGAATATTTAGTAGAACTATGACTGAAAGTAAAAAGTTATCAGGGGAAAAAAAAAAGCTATCAGTAACTGGATATGGTGGGGCATGCTTCTACTCTCAACACTTTCCAGGTTGAGGCAGGAGGATCAGGAGTTCAAGGCTATCTGGGCTATAGAAAACTGTCCAAACTGGACGTGGTGGCACACGCCTTTAATCCCAGTTATCAGGAAGTTGAGACAGGCAGATCTCTTCAAGGCCAGGCTGATCTACAAATCAAGTTCCAGGACACCCAGGGCTGTTACACAGAGAAACCCTGTTTTGGAAAAAAAAAGAAAAGAAAAGAAAAAGAAAGGTTGGAAGGAAGGAATGAGAGAGAGAGAGAGAGAGAGAGAGAGAGAGAGAGAGAGAGAGAGAGAGAGGAAGGAAGGAAGGAAGGAAGGAAGGAAGGAAGGAAGGAAGGAAGAAAACCTGTCCAAAATAAAAATTAAAAGAAATACAGGACCAACGACATGGGTCACTATACTAAGGCACTTGCTTCTAAGCCTGAGTTCAGTTCCCAGGACCCACATGGTAAAAAGAGAGAACTGATTCCTACAAATTGTCCTCTGGCTTCCACATATGTGCCATGTTTGGGGTTAGAATGAGGTGTCCCCCACAGTCTTGGGCATTTGATATTTGGTCCTCGGTTGGTGTAGCTATTTGGGAAGGCCTAGGAGGTATGGCCTTGCTGGAGGAGATGTGTCACTGGGGCAGTCTGTGAGAGTTCAGAGACTCACCATTCCCAGTTCACTCTATTTCCTACCTGCTTTTCAAGTTGTGAGCCCTCAGGCGGGTGGTATCACACATCTTTAGTCCCAGGAATCAGGAGGCAGAGGCAGGTGGATCTCTATGATTTTGAGCCCAGTCTGGTCTACAAAAAGAGTTCCAGAGCAGCCAGGGCTACACAGACAGAGAAACCCTGGATCAGACCCCTCCCCCCTCAAAAAAATGTGAGCCCGCGGTTTCTACTCTCATTTGTTCACGGTTTGCTGCAAGATGCTCCACCCTGACTCTCACCTCTCTGGAACCATACATAAGCCAAATCAAGCCTTCCTGCTCTTGCCTTGGTCATGGTATTTTTATCACAGCAACCACATGAAGCTAGATACACAAAATCAATAATAAATGTAATTTTTTATTTGTTTTTCAAGACAAAATTTCTCAATGTAAGTCTGGTTGTCCTGGAACTCTCTCTGTAAACAAACCAGGCTGGCCTTGAACTCCCTAGTGCTGGCAGTAAAGGCATGCACCACCACTGCATGCCAATAAATGTAGCTTTTAAAGCAGTGTTCAAGTAATTTTTGATTTTATTTTTAAACTTAAAATAAAATACATAAAGCTTAGAGTTTATCATTTTAACCTTTGTGGGGAATTTGGTCCTGGGAATTGAACCACAGAGCTTTGTCCATGCTCTACCATGGACAAACAATTCCACCACAATTTTAACTACTTTTACTTGTCATGAAATACATTCATATTTTGTGCAACAATCACTGTGCAACTACCGATTCCACCAGTTTCTCTGTCTCCACTAACTGAAGTTCTGTATGTGTTAAGCAATCAGCTTCGGTTAGCCCTCCTGACATGGACTGTGGCAGCTGCCCATTCCTCTTTCCGTCTCCATGGCTGTTCGCTGTTCTGGCTACATCATATAAGTAGAATCCTATAATGCTTGCCTTCTTGTTTTGTTCTGGTTTTTGGTTTTTCGAGACAGGGTTTCTCTGTGGCTTTGGAGGCTGTCCTGGAACTAGCTCTTGTAGACCAGGATGGTCTCGAACTCACAGAGATCCGCCTTTGCCTCCTGAGTGCTGGGATTAAAGGCATGTGCCACCACGGCATGGCAACACTTGCCTTCTTGTGAACGGATTTTGAGGGGAAGTGAGGAGTACTGCAGATTGAAGCTAGGGCTCTGTGCATGCCAGGCCAAGTGATGTACTACTGAGTCACATTCTGAGATCCTATGTAACTGGACTCAAAAAAAAAAAAAAAAAAAAAAAAGACATATAATCCCAGCACTGGGAAGACAAAGGCAGGTAGATGTCTGTGAGTTTCAGTCCAGCCTGGTCTACAGAGTGAGTTCCAGGACAGCCAAGGCTACACAGAGAAACCCTGTCTGGAAAAACCACACACACAATTTTATTTTATTTTTTATGTGTGTGTAAATGTTTGCATCTGAGTGATTTCAGGTGTTCATGAAGTCCAGAAGGGGGCACCAGAGCCTTAGAAAGATGGAGTTAATAGGTTTCTGTGTGCTGCCCCATGTGGGTGCTGCAAACCAAACTTAAGCTCTCTGCAGGAGCAGCACCTACCGTTAACCTCTGAGCCATCTCTACAGTCCCAATCACTGATGATTTATAATCTTTAATTGATGTAATTTTAAAGAATTAAAAATCATAAACCTCATATAAATATAAAGTGAATATATCAGAGGTCTTATATAACATGTTAATAAATGAAGAGGCCAGTAAGATATTGCAACTAGGGCTGGAAAGATGGCTCAGAGGTCAAGAGCACCAACTGCTCTTCCAGAGGTCCTGAGTTCAATTCCCAGCAACTACATGGTGGCTCACAACCATCCATTATGAGATCTGGTGCCCTCTTCTGGTGTGCAGATACACATGGAAGCAGAATGTTGTATACATAATAAATAAATAAAATCTTAAAAGATACTACAACTAGATCAAGGATGAATTCAAAGAACCACACACATTTAGAGGACACAGAATATTAGAGTAAGTTAGTTTATTTATTTATTTTTATTTATTTATTGGTTTTTTGAGACAGGGTTTCTCTGTAGCTTTGGAGCCTTTCCTGGAACTCACGCTGCAGACCAGGCTGGCTTCGAACTCACAGAGATTTGCCTGCCTCTGTCTCCCCAATGCTGGTGTTAAAGGTATAGGCCACCACTGCCCAGCGAGTAAATTTTTTTTAAGTGTGCAACATGAACTAGGCATGATGGTGCACACGGTTGCAATCTCAGTGCTTTGGAGGAGACTTCAGTGTTGAAGTCTACATGTAGTGAGTTTGTAGCTGGCCTAGAATGCATAGCATTTTGCTTCAAATAAATAAATGCGTATCAATCAAAACGACAATAAAATAAATATAAAAAAGCAAAAGATAAAATATATAAAGTCACCTAACCAGAAAAAATAAGCTATATTTTCCCTAGGAACAGTCGATTTTACTTCTGTGGGTTAAAATAACCTGAATTGTTAGTACTTTCCTACAAATTAAGGCAGTGTACAATAATCTCCCGTCTCAAAAACAAAGCAAAGAGCCAAGGAGTGTGCTCAAGACAGGCTATCTGGTCACTATACACAGACCAGGCCGGGCTCAAACTCAGCACGGGTGGGTGTGGGCATACAGTACCTGGCCGGGAAAGCGGAGGCGGGGCAGATGTCCGCTATTGCCTTTCAGCTGCATTTCCCTTTTTCTGGTTGGTGACCCTCTCCATTTGCCAGCTTGTGCAAAGCTGGACCTCATCCATAGAGGCGCTAGAGAGACACTGGAGGTACTGCGGTTCCCTCCCCAACCGGCAGGCTCCTGTAGCGAGGAGCACAGGCAGCAGTCCACCTCAGACCCAGAGGAAGACTTCCGGCTCACCATCCCTGACCTAACCTGAGCAGTTGTCTGAATCCCAGTCCATCGCAAGGTCTCTCTTCTAGGACGATTCCTGGAGGCATGTCCCTGAGCTCAAACTTTGTGTTACACCACTTCTGATGGATTTTCAGTATGGTCTCCTGTTATCACCATAAATAGCAAATCTCTCCGTTTCTTTCTTCCTTCTCTTCCTCTTTCTCCTCTGCCCTACAGGCACAGGGTCTCGCTGTGTACCCCAGGCTAGCCTGCCACTGACTATCCCTCTATTATTTCTTAAATTTCAGGCATAGTTTAGTGGAATGTAAGCAAGGTCAGCTTCCAGCACTACAAAATAGATAAGTAATAAGCAAATAAATTAGCACATTCTATGTCCATTTCAGTTCTTTCCTCCTGGAGTGTCCATTGTATTAACATTTCACAATTTCTCAGATTTCAGTTCTGAACTATAACTGATTTACTTTTCCATTTCTTTTTCCTTTGAACCTGACTGCCTTTTCTGTTTTAAGGCTACAATAAGTACACCTGCACTTTTTGTTTTTCTTCATTTCAGTGCTTCCTCAAAAACATAATTGTGTGTGTGTGTGTGTGTGTATTTTGAGATAGGATCTCGTCCCACTATGTAGTTCTGCCTAGAACTCACTATGTAGATCAGGCTAGCCTAAAGGCATGAGCAACCATGCCTGGCTTTTTTAAATATTTATTTATTGAGACAGGGTCTTTCTACATAGCCCTTGGCTATCCTGGAGCTTACTCTGTAGAACAGGCTGGTCTAGAACTCACAGAGATCCACCCACCTCTGCCTCCCAAGTGCTAGGATCAAAAGCACGAGCCACCACAGCTAGGTCAAAAAATCATTTTTAAAGTGGGTCCTTGTATGATGAACCTTCTCAGAATTTCTAAGTCAGACATACTAGTTTTATTGTGTGTGTGTGTGTGTGTGTGTGTGTGTGTGTGGAGAGAGAGAGAGAGAGAGAGAGAGAGAGAGAGAGAGAGAGAGAGAGTTCTATTTTGTTTTCTTGAGGCAGTTTTACAGGGCGCAGGCTGGCCTCCAACTCATTATGTAACCTAGTATGACTTGATACATCTCATTATGTAACAGGGATGACCTTGAACCTCTGGCCTTCCCAGCTCACCTTCCAAGTTCTGGGATTAAAGGCTTGTGCCACCACATCCAGCTCTTCTCTTTTCTACCTTTGAGGTGTGGCCTTACTTTTAGCCCGGGCTGACTTCTCAGAATCCTGCCCTCAGTCTCCAGGTGCAATGTTTGTTGAAGTGAACCATCGTGGTCTGATATGAAAATTGGACTTTAGATGACTATTGATTCAAATTTTTAAGCATAAAATTCTGGTCTCAAAGGATTTCTCTTTTGTCTTTTAGCGTTTAACAAATACTACCATCTTGCAGCCAGTGTATCTTTGAGAAGTCTAATATCACATTCTCTGTTTCTAGAAGAGATTGTCTTCTTTATCATTAATGCTCTTAAATTCCTCCATAATGTGTCTACTGTGGACTTTTCTTATCTCTTTCCTTCGGTGTTTTATGAACCCTTTCAACCTGAAACTTGACTCTGACTCTATTATTTACTTGGACATGCCCTCTTCCTTCTCTGCCCCAGAACAACACAGATCCCAGAGCAGGCTGCACCAGGAGGGCAGTGGCTGAGTGACACTCAGCACAGCTCATTTTCCTTTAATTTCTCTTTCAGACTCATCTTCCATAAACTCTTGCTTTTGTTCCTCTGGCCACCATGTTTTTCTTGTGTTTTATTCATTAGCATTGGTGGAAGTTTTGTTTGTTTATTTGTTTTGTTTTTTTTTTTACTTGTTGGTTTTTAGAGCAGGAATCAACAAACAGCATCTTAGAGGGGTAAACATCTCCATTCTGTCAGTGCTCATTTCCGTGGTGTGTTCGCTGTCCCTGCTCTTTCCCACGGTGTACTCTCTGTGGATGCTTTGGTGTTATAGTGGCTGAGTACAGTGCTTAACTAGAGGGTATGGGTACTGATGAAGGTTACATTTGTACTGACTGGCTGTTTACAGAAAGAAAAGGTTGACTGGTCAGTGGTGGTGCATGCCTTTAGTCCCAGCACTTGGGATACAGAAGCAAACAGACCTCAGTGAGATTGAGGCTAGACTGGTCTACAAATCAAGTTCCAGGACAGCCAGGACTGTTACATAGAGAAACCCTGTTCCAGAAAGGAAGGCAGGACTGTTACATAGAGAAACCCTGTGGAAGGAAGGATGGAAGGAAGGAAGGAAGGAAGGAAGGTAGGAAGGAAGGAAGGAAGGCAGACTTGATAAGCTGGAGATGGTGGCACACACCTTTAATCTCAGCACTTGGGAGGCAGAGGCAAGCAGATCTCTGTGAATTTGAGGCCAGCCTCATCTACAGAGAAAGTTCCAGGACAGGCTCCAAAGTTACACAGAGAAACCTTGTCTCAGAAAAAAAAAAAAAAAGGGAAGGAAGGAAGGAAGGAAGGGAAAGTGTGATGAGCCTGGGACATAACTCAGTTAGTAGAGTGCTTGCCCAGCATGCACAAGGCCCTGGGTTTGATTCCCCATCACCTCATAAACCAAGCACACAGGAGACAGAGCAATAAAAGCAGGAAGATCAGGAGAAAGTCAAGTCACTCTCTTAAGCTACATAGGAAGTTCAAAGTCAGCCTGAGTTACATGAGAGAGAGAGAGACAGAGACAGAGACAGAGACAGAGAGACACAGAGAGAGAGAACAAAAAAAAGCATTGGTGGCACACCCTTTAATTCCAGCATTCAAGAGACAGAGGCTCTTGTTATATGAGTTTCAGGCTAGCCTGATCTACATAGTGAGCTTCAAACCTGTAAAGGCTACCCAGTCAGACTCTGCCTCAAATAAAATAAACCTGTCTCTGCCTCTTAAATGCTGGAAGTAAAGCCATGTGCCACCATACCCATCTTTAAAAAAAAAAAAAACAAAAAAAAAACTTTGTTTTAAAGAAAAAAGTTTGAAAACCCCTATTCCAGAGTAGGAGTGAACCCAATTTCTCTTTCTAGCCCATGGACCTACAGTGTGCCTTGCCAGGGATCATTGAATGAATAACTCAACAAGTAAATAAATAAATATGATTTGAAGGACTGTACTATGACATATAGTATATATAGATACTATTGCACCTGTGCATGCACACACACACACACACACACACACACACACACACACACACACACATGCATACACACCATGCCATGCTAATGACCAAATCCAGAGCTGTCAACTCACTACACAAGCCTTCTACCACTGAAGAAAACCCACAACCTGACTGATACCATTTCAAAAGGGAAAACTGAGAAATAGTGTTCTGAAGGTTCAAAGCGTTCCAGCTTAAAGGACTAGAAATAGTCCAAGACATTGAAATGAGAGTGGAGGGAGCTTTTCTAGCAGAACAGAATGTGTTACAGGAAGGAAGCTGGTTCTGGCCTACTTGAGGCCAGATATTCTCACTGAAGGTTAGACCAAACAACTCACAGATAGCTTGGAGAACCAGACAGGAACAGTCGTCTGTCTTCCATCAAGGCAGTCACTGAAGATGTTCAGGAACATGAATTAATCTTGGCCATTTCATTAACTTCGTTTAGAGTTAGGGGGAAAAAGCATGCTCCTTAAAATGTACTAGATAGCCAGGCAATGGGGCATACACCTTTAATCCCAGCACTCAGGAGGCAGAGGCAGGCGGATCTCTGTGAGTTCGAGGCCAACCTGGTCTATAGATCAAGTCCCAGGACAGCCTCCAAAGCCATAGAAAAATCCTGTCTTGAAAAACAAAAACAAAAAAAGTACTATTTATCTATTTATTTTATCTTGTAATTGCTTTTTATTATTACCATAAATGAATAAATAAAGGTCTTCCTTTTTGGTGGGGAGGGGGTTTCGAGGCAGGGTTACTCTGTGGCTTTGGAGGCTGTCCTCGAACTCACTGAGAACCACTTGCGTGCTGGGATTAAAGGTGTGCTCCACCAACACCCAGCTATAAAGGTCTTTCTTAAGGTGAAGACAAAAAGAACAATTTAAGAAATAGTCTCGTGGTGGTGCACGCCTTTAATCCCAGCACTCGGGAGGCAGAGGTAGGTGGATCTCTGTGAGTTCCAGACCAGCCTGGTCTATAAGAGCTAGTTCCAGGACAGCCTCCAAAGCCACAGAGAAACCTTGTCTCAAAAAAACAAATCAAAACAAAAAAATAGTCTCAGCCATCCCCCAAACAATTAGGGCCTGGATGCCACCCATCTCTGACACTTCAGCCCTCTGGAGGTAAAGGCAGGTGGACCTCTGTGAATTCTACATAGTGAGTATCAGGATGACATAGAGAGACACTGTCTCAAACAACCAAAAATCAATCCCCCACCCCCACACTCAGAAGAAATAGTCATTAGTTTAATGCCAGCACCGCATGTGCAGAGTTAATCTGGTTTTAGTAAAATAAAAAGTTGAACCACATGGTTTAAAGGAAAAGAAGTCCAGGAAGTTTTGAGCCTCAAATGACTCACGTAAGAGGAGGACTCCTCTGGCAGCTGGAAGGCAGATTAGAAAGGGAAATAGGGGATAGTAGGGTAGGGAGCTGAATGCAGCAGTGAACATGAGCCCACACTCACTCCATGCAAAACTCAATCTCAGACTTGTTTGAAAAGGTGATGTCAGGTCATTGAGAACCAGGTTTCACACAATGAATTCACAGTGAAATCAAGATGGCTCTTTTCATGGTAATCAGGTGTACAGTGGTCATATTCGCACATCTGCCTCCCAGGTAGTCCAGAATTTCTCCATCTGCCCACAATCTTTACCTGGCTTTCTGCACACTTTATTCTGTGGCCGTAGGGATTAGGACCGCAGCTTCACTGGCTCCAATTCATTGTCATGTGTCTGTCAGAGTAATCTTTCCACAGTGTAGTGTAGTCAAAGCAACCTTCTGGGACTAGAAAAATGGCCCAGTGGTTTATAGCATACACCAGTGACAAGGATGTAAATAGTCTCAGGGAATTAACAACTGAAACTGTTAAGAGACTTGGCATTAGTGGAAGACTAATTACAGAAGGCACATGTGGATCATGTAGATCCAAAGCTTCAGTGCATTCTAGTCATATTACCCTCTAAGCATCCCCTACAGGAATTTTAATGCAGAGGGAAGATATTATCATAGATTGGATCTTTTTTTTACCACATAAACTGAGTAAAAAAATTTAAAAACTTATGTGGAAAAGATCTCTAAGTTTATTCTAAAAGGAAAATTGAGACTTCATCAATTAGCAGGAATAGATCCAGCAGAAACTATAGTACCTTTTACTAATGATGAAATTGACAAATTATGGGTAGATAGTGAACCTTGGCAAAGAGCTTGTAGTAATTTTGGGGAGAGAGTTTAACAACAATTATCCCAAGAGCAAGAGAATTCAACTTATAAAGAGAGCTAACTGGATCCTTCCTCACATTGTATGGGAAACACCAATAACTGGAGCCCCTACAATCTATAATGATGAAAACAAATCAGAAAAGGCAGGATACAAATCAGAAAATTTATGTAAAGTGGATTTAAGTCCTTATAATTTTGTTCAAAAGTCAAAATTACATGCTATTCTCATGGTGTTAATGGATCATAGTTACTGATTCACAATATTCAGAAAGAGTTGTTTTACATATTGAAACTGCTGAATTTATACCAGATGGTACAGAATTGACTTCATTATTTATTTACAAGACATAATCAGGGACAGGAATCATGTCATATAGTACATCTGATCCCATTCAGGTCGGCCAGGCCCTCCAGCACAAGGTAATAATGAAATTGATCAACTATTGCTAGGAAATGTACTAAAGGCCTCATAATTTTATAAAAACAAAACAAAACAAAACAAAAAACCCACCATGTCAATAGCAAATGTTTGAAAAAAGGCTTTTCCATAACTTGGCAACAAACCAAGGAAATTATGAAGAAATATCTTACTTGTTCTTTATACAACCAAACTCCACTACCTGCAGGAAGTAACTCAAAGGGTACTCAAAGGAATGAAATCTGTCAAATGGATATGTCCCATTTCATAGAATTTGGAAAATTAAAATATGTACACCACACCATTGATACCTACTCATGTTTTCTGGGCATGAGTAGGTATGGGCAACTGCTTTCAGTTCAGAAAAGGCTGATTCAGTAATTACACATGTACTAGAAGTCATGGCCATCACAAATAAAGACAGAAAATGCTCCATCATATGTCTCTAAGAAAATGAAAGGTTTTTGCTCATTATAATATAAAGCATATTACAGATACACCACACAGTCCTACAGGGCAGGCTTTTGTAGATCAAATCAAACTCTTCAGGATATGCTAAATAAACAGAAAGAAATGATAAAGAATCCCAAAAATACCCTGGCGTCGCTCGTGGGGGGCCCAAGTCCTTCTGATCGAGGCCCCAAAAAAAAAAAAAAGAATCCCAAAAATAGATTGCATAGTGCTTTATTAACTTTGAATTTTCTGAATGCTACTGGGAAAGAAACAACAGCTGAGGAGAGACATTGGATAATAGAAAAAACTGCAGGATTAAGTCAGCCAATGTAATTTAAAGATGTCTTGACCTCCGAATGGAAGCTAGGACATGTGTTACATTGGGGAAGAGGTTTTGCTTTTGTTTCCACGAGTGAAGAAAAGCTATGAATACCATCAAAATTTGGTGGTATTTGATAAAGATTTGATTTGATTTGATTTGATTTGATTTGAACAAGACACCTCTTAATTAGAAGAGATGATAGTTCATCAAGAAGCATAGCCGTTTAATGTAAACTAACCTTATAACTAACAAATGTTTTTCATTTGATCAGATATAACCTGCCAAAGGAGAACCTCTCCAAAAATTTATGGTTGGGGAAGGGTTTTATTTTTGTCTTTTGGGGAGAATAAAGGGATTCAGCTAAGGAATCCGGAAACCACTGAACAATTGAGACATCTGAAGAAAAGGGACAAATAATCCAGAAAAATTGTCCCAAGGAAAAGAGTAAATTGACCGATTGGTATATCATATTTCCAACATGATAAAATTTCATAAATCTTCCCAAATATTTGTTTCTGCTTTTCTCTACAGTCATAATGCAAATGGTTCCTTTGTAGTCCCAATCCAATTAAAGATTAAATCTGGCTTTGGAGTTGGAGTGTGGCTCTCTCCTTCTCTAAACCCAAGCATGCTTGTTAAAGAAAAATTAAAATCTCTGTCTCATGTCAGAAGAGCCACCTGATGTGAAACAGAAGACAGACAAATATTTAAGGACTATTGTATTGCCACTGAAATGCCTTGAGGGACCTATTGAAAGCCCCTATGCCAAAACCAGTTCATTTGTTTCCTGCCACTGGGGATGAAACTCCTTCCCAGAACAATTAAATAACCTAATGCCTATTGAAAGGAAATAAATTGTTCTGGATGAAAGAAAAGCTTTAGAAGCTAAAACAAAAAATTCAGGGGAAGCCATAGATCAAATTTGATAAGGATTAGATTAGGAACCTCTCCAAAGTTAGGGTTGAGGAATGGTTTTGTTTTTGCCTTTCCAGAAAATGAAAATAAACATCTTGAGAAATTTAAGACCTTTGGACAAATAAACATCCAATGAAGAAGAGAGAAATACCCAGAAAAAAAAATTACTAAGAAAAGAAGTAATCTGCCCTAATGCAATCTCTGAAGTCTTCCAAAAGAAGATTGAATCCCAGCAGGGTGGAGGTCACACACACATACACACACACACACACACACACCTTTAATCCCACCACTTGGGAGGCAGACTTGAGTGGATTGTGAGTTTGAGGCCAACCTGATCTACAAAGTGAGTTTCAGGACAGCCAGGACTGTTAACACAGAGAAACCCTGTCTCGAAAAACAAAACAAAAAACAAACAAAGAAGATGGAACATCACAACAACAATTTTCCCAGGACTATGACAACAGCATTAAGCTAAACAATACCAACTAAAGATCAGCTTTGGACTATAAACTACTCAGACCTGTTTCAAGGAGGCCAGATGAGATGATCCAGTCTCACAGATGACTCTAGTCAGGACTTGAGACAAGCCTTGTACTTTCCCATTATGCAGAGACTGGACAAAAATGATACAGCTTGACAGTTAACTGGAAATTTTCTTTTCAGGATCCCCTAACTATGCTGTCACCCCCAGACAGCAGAAATAACTTTAAGAGCACAACTCCCACATTCCCAAGAGGTGGGATGGGTGAATTTTGGTCATTCAGTAGGTTATGGATATTTGTAATTGTTTAGGGAAACCAGTTACAAAGTGTTGTTGGTTATGGTCAAGAAAAAAGTTGAAGAAAAGGATTAGATTGAAGGTTTTTGTTTGGAAAAAAGGATATAGATATGATAGAATAAGAGTAAATTATTGAATCTACTCTAGAAAAGAAAAAAGGAGGCTATAAAGGTGATAAAACAAAAAGCAGATTATTGAATCTACTTCTAAAAAGCATAGATATGATGAGATAAAAAGTAGATTATTTACTCAATCTACTTTTAAAAAACTATACTAGTTTTAAATATTTTACATTGGATTGGACTTCTGTATATTATACAAATATTGTATACTGATACAAATTTGAGAATAATTTGTTAAGACATATTGTACATATGTTTTTAACTTGTTCAAGATATCGTACTTATACAGCTCATTTATCAATGTAATGCAAACTTCTAGTTCTTCAAAGTTATTATTGACAACTATATAAGATAATAAGGAGCCATTGGTTGTGCACACCTTTAATCCCAGCACTAGGGAAGCAGAGGCAAGTGGATCTCTGTGAGTTTGAGACCAGCCTGGTCTACAAGAGCTAGTTCCAAGACAACATCCAAAGCCACAGAGAAACCCTGTCTCAAGAAACAAAAAAAAAAAAAAAAAAAAAGGAAAAAGGTAATAAGGAAATGTAAGTGAGTAATTAGACACCTTTTACAATCTAACTTGTAGTCATATTAGTTATGCTTACAAAGTCAAACAGAGATATATTTTAGGAAGACAGATTGTCTTCCAACACTTCAGAGATCTACAGAATATGGTATTTAAAATGTTTTAACAGTCAGGCGTTGGTGGTGCACACCTTTAATCCCAGCACTCAGGAGGCAGAGGCGGGCGGATCTTTGTGAGTTCCAGACTATCCTGGTCTACAAAAGCTAATTCCAGAACAGCCTCCAAAGCCACAGAGAAGCCCTGTCTTGAACTCCCCTCCAAAAAACAAAACAAAACAAAAGAATGTTTTAATAACATGAGTATTTTTTATGGCAATGAGACATGTCTGTTTCTGGCAGCACCAATCAACTTCAGAGAAGATGATGGGCATCGAAGAAACTCACATGGAGTTTACTTTCTTTGTGACAAAAGTAAGCCTCTGGGCAAAACAAAAGAGAGTGACTGTAAAACCTTACCAAGGCAAGGCAGGACAGCCTTTCAGAAAATCCTGCTTCACAGAAAAGTCTATCAGAGATGCTAGGCCTATAGGCCAAAGATGGATGCCCCAACATTGCAGAGGAATCTTGGGTGACTGTTGAGAGAGCCAGCTGTTTTTGTCATTTCTCACATTTTTTGGAAGTCGCTTGTTCATACTTCCTACTTACTCAGTTAATAATATTTCCTTCTTGGGTTTCTGAAGAAGTTGAAAACTAGTTAGTTTAGTTATTCTTTTCATTGTTTACTAGACTCAGAAAAGAAATTACCTAATGATATGCAAAGTGTAAAAGGCTGAGAGACATTAAAAGATAATTTGGTAATGCAAATTAGAATAGGAAATAAATTAGGTACAAGACTTTGAACTCACCAAGATAGCATAGATAATGAAGTATTTTCTCTGAATTTGTCAAATACAAATGGACTAGATATTGTTGACAAACTCATTGCCTGTATATATTGTATATACTTATTGTACTTATTGCCTATAGTTTTTCTTATGTTAGTTTCAGCCTTCTTCTTTTTGTATTAGACAAAAAAGGGCATTTGTGGTGATATATTATTTATGATTTATTAAAGCTTGCCTGAGGATTCAGTAAGTAGAATCAGTCACAAGCCATAGAAGCCAGGTGCACACCTTTAATCCCAGCAGCCAGAAGTTAGGAGGTGGGGGTACACACCTTTAATCCTAGGATTTGGGATTAAGAGCTAGACAGATCTCTGTGAGTCCAAGGCCACCCAGGATACTTGAGAGTGAATCAATCTAAAAGAGTAACAGATCACACGCCTTTAACTGGAGGGGTATAAAAGATAGAAGCAGGGTCTTCAGTGTTGAGTTTGAGGCATTCCTTCTCCTGCAGCGTTGAAGATAGGAAGGCTCAGTATCACCAAGGGTAGAAAGACATTCAGTCTCAGGATTCTCCAACTACGCTGAGAATAGGAACGCCCCAGTCCTTCTAGAGGTAAGAGCTCTCTGGTAGCTTGGCTGCTTTCCTTCCTTGATATTCAGGTTGAACCCCAGTATCTGTCTCTGGGTCTTTTTTGTTCCATGTTACACCATGATTTTTCCTACAGTCCTCTCTGCTAGGCTGGGACTAATCTGGTCCTCCTTCCTCAATGCCAGCATTTTCCTTGTCTTATCTTCAGCATCCCCCAAATCTGGGTTTCTTTCTTTCCTTCCCATTTGGGTCCTCTGCCACAAGGGCAGTTACTCCTAACCACTGTGCCATCTCTCCAGTCCTTTGTCTTTGTTTGGAAACAAGGTCTCATTTGTAGCCTTGTCTGGCCTGAATTCCATATTGTAAACCAGGCTTGGAGGTTCCCCTTCCCCAGCCTCCTGAGAGTGGAGATTCCAGGCGTTGCAACACCAGGAGCTTGTAATCTGCCTGGCTCAGCCTCTCGGGATTAGTTTTCCTATCACAAGCCTGGGCTCACCTCTCTACTTTGTTAGGACCTGGTTACCACTTGTTGGAAGAAGCTCAGGCCCTTTGAGTTGTATATACAATGATCCAGCACAAACATAGCCCATGGTTCTGGCTTAAGGCACTTGGATTTTTCTTATCACAGAGCCTAGAAGACTTCAGTTGACAAGCATGTCCACGTTGTGGTGTCAGGAACCATTTACATCTGCCTTTATCTCTTGTCATCTTCTCATCCTCTTGGACTATTCAGGTGTTTGGGGATATAGCCTAATGAGCATCTGTGCGTCCCAGGAGGTTCTCTTGTTTGTTTTTAAGTCAAATCATGGGAGAAAATTACCAGAAACACCTCAGGAGATTCATATGAGGAATGAGCTAAAATGAACCATCATTGTGTCAAAAGATTTTTTTTCCCAATTAGTTTGTGGTAGTTTTTTGCTTGTTTAATTCTTAGATCACTGACCAGGAGGTGGTGGCACACACCTTTAATAAGCACTCGGGAGGCAGAAGCAGGTGGATCTCTGTGAGTTTGAGACCAGCCTGGTCTACAAGAGCTACAGAGAAACCCTGTCTCAAAAAACCAAAAAAAAAAAAAAAAAAAAAAAAAAAAAAAAAAAAAAAAAATCTCAGATCACTGATTTCAGAGATTGGCTTTATCTTAGAAGAAATACAAACAGAAATGTGTGTGATTATGTCCTCATCATTAAGAAAGTCAGGCCTGGCATGGATGTACAGGCCTCAAATCTCAGCTCCTTGGGAGGCCAAGGCATTCAAAGTCAGCCTGGCCATTACAGTGTCTCAAAAACAAAAAAAGCACTGGAATTTCCACTGAGTGGACTAAAATGCATAATTGAAGACTCTCTGTGACAAAGGACGTGATGGGCTGGTGTGGTAGCACACACCTGTAATCCCAGCACCAGAGAGGCAGAGGCCAGTGGATTGCTGCAAATTTGAGGCCAGCTTGGGTGATTTAATGACTTCCAGGGTAGCAAGGGCTATTTAGTAAGAAAAAGACCCTATCTCAAAAACAAAACAAGAGCTAGAACATAGAAGAAATGCTGTTAGCTAAATATCCAGAGCTTTATTACACAAGTTAGTGTTTGTTTGACTCTGTTTTAGTATCCACCTCCACCCCTACCCACGAGGCAGGGTTTCTCTGTGTAGCCCTGGCTGTCTAGAACTCAATTTGTAGAGCAGGCTGGCCTAGAACTCAGGGATGCTCCTGCTTCTGCCTCCCCAGTGCTGAAATTAAAGATGTGTGCCACCAAACCCGACGCCAAGACTGGCTTTAGTTTTTGTTGTTTTAGCTTGCTTGTTTTCTTTATTTTACATTTATTTATTATACATTTGAAGGAGAGGTGGCATGGGTGCCATTGTGTAAGTGTGGAGGTCAGAGGATAATCTGTGGATATCTTGGTTCGTTCCTGACACTATTTGGGTCCCAGTGATTTAATACACATCATCACACTTGGATGTAAGTGCCTTTACTCACTGACCCATCTGACTAGACCTCAAACTCTCAATTCTCCTGCCTGAGAATGTCAAGTACTAGGATTGCAAGCATTCAACACTGTGCCTGGCTTTATTTAATTTCTTTAGATTATGACATAAATTGAAAAAGAGAAACTGAACTAGAATGTAGCTCAGTGACAGAGCACTTGCCTAACACGTACTCTGCTCTAGATTTGGTCCCCAGAATCTCACATATATATATATATATATATATATATATATATATATTATAATAAATAGCAAATAAAATAACCTGTATCTTAGCCATGTAGAACATGGCCTGGAAAAAAAGGGAGAGAACAATAGTAACATTTACTTATTTGTTTTTTTGTGGTGATATATTATTTATGATTTATTAAAGCTTGCCTGAGGATTCAAGAAGTAGAGTCAGCCACAAGCCATAGAAGCCAGGCACACACCTTTAACCCCAGCAGCCAGAAGCTTAGAGGTAGTAGTGCACACCTTTAATCCTAGGATTTGGGATTAAGAGGTAGAAGGATCTCTCTGAGTTCTAGGCTACCCTGGGATACACGAGATTGAATCAGTCTAAAAGAGTAATAGATCACAGGCCTTTAATCTCAGCACTAGAGGGATATAAAAGAAGCAGGGTCTTCAGTAGATTCTGTCTCAGGATTCTCTAGCCACATTGAGGAAAGGCAGCAGTTTGAGGCTTGGTGAAGAGCTCATGAGTGGATCAGCCCTTTCAGCCTGAGCTTGAGGTAAGAAGCTAGTGGCCGGCTGCTTTGCTTCCCTGATCTTCATGTTGAACTCCAGTATCTGTCTCTGGGTCTTTTATTTATTCGTGTTATGGTTTTTATTTGTGTTTTTGTATATGTACAGCTGAGGACATGCAAGTGTGGAGGTCACAGGGCAACTTTCAGGCTCTTGGCTTTCCCCCTTGTTGAAGCAGGGTTCCCTTTGTACCTGCGGCTGCCCTGTGTGCTGAGAGCTTCCAGGCAATTCTTCTATCTCCACATACTGTCTAGAGGGAATGCTGGAATTACGGGTGCCTACCACAGCATCTAGTTTTGTTTTTTGAGATTTATTTTTTTATTTATTTTATGTGCTTTGGTGTTTTGCTCTGCCTGTAGGTCTGTGTGTTACATGTTGCAGGGTCTATGGAGGGCAGAAGAGGGCACCAGATCCTCTGGAACTGGAGTTAGAGATGGTTGTAAACCACCATGTGGGGTGTTTGAAACTAAACCCGGGTCCTCTGGGCCAGCAGTCAGCACTCTTAATCCTGAGCCTTCCCTCCAGACCCTGCACCTGGCTTTTTAATGTGGGTTCCTGGGCTCCAAGTTAAACTCAAGTAGTCTAGTATGGGATAGTGCTTTTTCAGCTGAGCCAAGAAATGGTGACATATGCCTTTAATCCCAGGACTGCCTCTGCCTCCTGAGTGCAGAGAAGAAGGTGGATTCCACCCACCATCCTGTGCTAATATTTTACGTGTGTGTGTGTGTGTGTACACTAGCATTTGGGTGCCATGGAGTCCAGATCTCCCTGGAGCTGAAGTTACAGGTGGTTGTGAGCCACCCAATGTCCGTGCTGGGAATCAAACCATCCTCTGCTCCTCTGAAATAGCAAAAAGCATTCTCTACCACTCAGACATTTCTCCAGCCCCGATTTAAGTACTTCTAAACTGCCCAGTTATCATCGAGGAAACCATAGGTGTGTGCTAACAGTGATCACTAACTCATGGGTGTCTGCCCCCTCACTGGAATCTGTTGTGAGCCACTTTGAGCTGTCTTTGTCATGGTGTGTCCCACTCCTGGCACATAGCTTTCAGACGATCACGGAAGTGGAAGAAGCTGTCTCCAAAGCAAAACACCATCACTCTCAACTTCAAATAAAACACTAAACTAACTTCCTTCCTTCCTTCCTTCCTTCCTTCCTTCCTTCCTTCCTTCCTTCCTTCCTTCCTTCCTTCCGTCTGTCTTGATTTTCGAGACAGGGTTTCTCTGTGTAACAGCACTAGCTGTTCTGGAATTCGCTTTGTAGACCAGGTTGGTTTCAAACTCAGAGATCCGCCTGCCTCTGCTGGGATTAAAGGCGAGTGCCACCACGGACCTCCAAGCTGACTTTCATAATTAAAGACATGTAGACTGGCGTAGTGGCGCATAGTGAATTTCAGGGCAAGCAGGGCTACCTATTGGGAATCTGTCTCAAAAAGAAACACTCGTAGGCGTGTCCTAGGACATTTCATACACTCTGGCTCTTTGAGGAAAGAGAGAGAGGTTCCGGATTGGGGACAGCTGATTAGCTTGCTCAGAGTAGGACTCTTAAGGAGCTGAACCTTTCTTCCTGTGAGTCTGTACCACAGCGTCCTGGACATCCATTAGAATTCCCAGCGGTTGAGCGAGCGGAGCCCAAAAAGCCTGAGGCGCAACTCCTGAGCACAGATTTCCTAAATCACTTTGTTGCCGGCGGGTGATATTCAGCAGAGTTTCGGTTTCATTATTTGAGAAAAGGGAACAATGTATCTGTTTAAGAAGGTTGCTGAGAAGATGAACTAGGCCTGTGAGTGAAGAGCCCTTTCCAGCTGTAAATCGCTCCCAGATGCTAGTTGTTATCGCCATTAAAGGACATGGAATCCGTTTCTATTGTACAGGAGCTTGCAAAAAGACTCCTTGACACTTTCCTTCGTAACTTAACACGGAGCTTAATCTGGTTGTCAAACCAAAGGGTTCTGGTGTCCCCGCAGCAGCCTGGGGCAGGGTCACCCACGCGGTCGGCACGGTCACTGCCGCGTTCTCTCGGATCCGCAGCCCCCCCCCCATCCTCCCACCCGCCTCTCCGCAGGAGGACCGCGATGTTCCTCGCCTTTGGGGTGGCGCCGGGCGGAGGGTGTGGACCGGGGCGGAGCTGGGCGGAGGGGGGGTGAAGCAATGGGCGTGGCCTGGGCCTCCGGGCGTTCCGGGCGACAGATGCCCGAAGCTGGCAGAGCCCAGTGCACTCGGCCCGCAGCCTGCACGTACCGTGGTGCCGGCTGCACCCTCGGACCCCCTCGGCTCTAGAGCCTAACTGGCGTCCCTGCATCTCAACAGGTCAAAGGAGGTGACAAGGACGCCCCAGCGAGGAATGGAGGATCAAAGGAGCTAGAAGGTAAGCCGAACCCTGTGTGCCCCGGACTGGGGGCCTGGTGGTGGTGGGGTCCTCCTGTCCCCAGCGCCGCAGTCGGGAACTTCTTGGCAGCCAGGCTGCCCGGCACTCTAACTCGAGGCCGGTCTTGCCACTTTGCCGGTGGGAACCTTTCGCCAGAATGGGCGCAGAAGACAGGCGCGCGCCGCCCTGTCTGCGGTTCCGCTGCAGGTAGCTTCCCAGGGGACTAGGACTTGAGAGGTCGCTCGACTACCCTCGCTCCCTTGAGCCTCGCGTCCTGCGGGAAAGTGTCCCGTTGTTGGAGCCTGCTCCCCGAGTTGCGTAACGGGAGTCCCAGAAGTTTCTTGAGTACAGCCAGGTTCTTCCCTCCTCTTCTTCCGACCCTCCTTCCGCCAGCATCTGGCATGAGATTAGTGGTACATACCCATCCCCTCTAATTGTGATGGTGAGGAGGTGTGGGGCGGTGGTCAGCATCTTCCTGGCAGGGAAAGTTGGAGGCACTTCTGAGAACTGCTGTTCTCCGGACGGAGGGAGACTGCCTCTTAAGAATAAAGGTTGGCCAGTTTCTCTGGACGCTACCCCCCACCCCACCCCCACTGTTTTCTCCGGTGCCGGGTCACTGAGCCTCTAGCACTCGGTTAAGTGAGTTTGAGGGGGACGGTTCGAGAAGGGAGTAAGAATCGTACGCTTCCTGTATGGAACCCTACTTCCACGAACGAAGCCCTGAGGGGCCTTCCAGCGTCTTGCGGTTTGGGTTTTCTCCACCAATACTGTTATGCAAATCGTCCTAAGACCCTTGGCTTTGGAGGTTGGGGCTGTGTCCGAACCAGAAAGAGCTGGCGGAAAGCCCTGACTGCCGGCGGTTCCATTTGCCTTGCTCTTTTGAAGGGTAGGGTGGGATAATTTTAATCCTGTTGGTGCGCCATGGGGGGTATGACCGGCCGCTGAGGAACTTGGCACATTGAAAACCTTCGGTGCGGAACCATGAACCGAGATGCAGACGCAGTGCTGCCTGGGACAGTTGCAAAGTGAGAATTCTGAGCTCTGCAATGGAGGTACTGGAGGAGTACTAGGAGTGGGCTATGCGCATGATTCAGGGCAAGGTCATGCAAAACGCACGCAAGGTGGAGGTGGGAGGCAGCCCCCTCTCAGACCTAGGCGGCGTCAAGCTCGTGGTCTTAGTTAGAAGAGGGCTCGCAAAGGGGGAAAAAAAAGCCCCGAAGTTCTTCCCTGCGGCTTACAAACACCTAGATATGGCCCTGCTTGAGTGTTTGCTTCCTCTGTCTAATGTATTTCCTTAGCTTGCCTTTCATCTTTAGTGGGAAGGATTCCGTGAGTGGGTAATCTAGAAATAGATTCACAAGAGATTGAAAACTCTCGATGGCTCGCCTGCTTCATTTAAAGGTGATTTCTTGACTGTGTGGGGAAGATAAACATGCATAAAGGGAGGGGAGAATGGAGAGCTAGCAATCCCAGTGAGAAGAGAGAAGATAAATTCTAACTAAAGCCAGGGAAACGCATTTGAAACCAGTGTGTCGGAGGAGAGCAGGCTAGGAAAGAAAGACTTTGAGATGAGAGGGGGTCAAAGACAGAGGGGGCCTTAGACGGAGTTTTAGACAGGCGTGATTGTTTTTAGTTTTGAAATGTCACCAGGCTGCTGACTCTGGGGATGCGAGACTAGCAGGTTCGATCCCGGGCGTATCTTCGCCGTCTGAAGAAAGATTGGCCTTAATATATCTTATTCATTCAGCGCAGAAAGTGCATTTCTATGGGGCCCTCGGCTTTGGTCTTTTGCCTAACTCTTCGACCTTGCAAAAAGACAGTTTTGATGAATCATGTTGTCTTCGGTTAGGAAGCAAAGGTTAGACAATATAGCAGAGTAAATCCAGGCTATTTTAAATACTCCTTTCCTGACCCTATGCCGAACAAGCCCCCCGCCCCCCCAAGTCAGTGTTCCGTTATGGGGTAATCAGACAGTATCAGAACCCGCTGTTTCTTCTGTTTCCTACTTGGTTTAACTGAATTTTGTCAAGCGCTGGTTGAGCTAACAGGTGGTGGCCATGGTAGTGTTCCTCCTGTTCTTTATCCTCTGCCTCCTTTCCATCCTTCTGGACTTTGTTTTTGGTTATTCGAAGAATCTCACTATGCAGTCTTTATGATCTTCCTGCCTCAGCCTCTGCTGGGGTTACAAGCATGCACCACTACACCCCATTAGCACTACTAGCTTAGCTTTAGAAGACCTTCATATATATATATATAATATATATATATATATATATATATATATATATATGGGCTGGGGAGATGACTCAGTGGCTAAGAGCTGCTCTTGCAGAGGACCTGGGTTCAATTCCCAGCATCCACGTGGCAGCCCACAACTATCTGCAACTATCCAGGTTAATCAACACCCTCACAGGCCTGCAAGCAGAACACCACATAAATAAAACAAAATAAAATAAAACAAAATAAAATAAAAACAAATAAATCATAGAAAAGGTAAACACACTTATGAGTTGCATTTTTGTTAGACACCAATCTCTCTCCCCCCCACCCCTCCACAGACACACACACACCCACACACCACACACACAGGGTTTCTCTGTAGTCCTGACTATCCTGGAACTCTGTACACCAGGCTGGAAATTCAAAGAGATCCACCAGCTTCTGCCTCCCAGGTACTGGGATCAAAGGCTTGAGCAACCACACCCAGCATACATCAGTACATATTTATCCATACACTCTGTTCAGTTAGCTACTGCCTTCAGTGTTGAAAAAAATGAATAGAAAATTATTCTTTCAGCCAGGCGGTGGCACAAGCCTTTAATCCCAGCACTTAGGAGGCAGAGGCAGGCAGACCTCTGTGAGTTCAAGACCAGCCTGATCTACAAGAGCTAGTTCCAGCCGGGTGTTGGTGGTGCACGCCTTTAATCCCAGGACTCGGGAGGCAGAGGCAGGTGGATCTCTGTGAGTTCGAGACCACTGGTCTACAAGAGCTAGTTCCAGGACAGCCTCCAAAGCCACAGAGAAACCCTGTCTCAAAAAAAAAAAAATTCTTTCTTCCCTTGTGTTTTGAGACAGGGTCTCTGTCTATAGTCTAGGCTGACCTAGAACTTGATACATGGATAGTCTAGACTGGTCTCAGACTTGTAGCTCTGTATTGTCTCCAATTTCCAAGAGCTGGGATTAATAGACATAAGCAATATCTTTTGTTGTTTGCAGACAAGTCTTTTTTTTTTAAGAGTTTATTTTATGTGGATGAGTGCTTGCCTATAAATATGTTAGTGAACTAATGTTCATGTGGTGCCCACAGAAGCCAGACCCCTGGAACTGGAGTTAAGCTGTAAGTTCCCCATGTAGGTACGGGGAATTGAGTCTTGCAAGAACAGCCAGTGCTCTTAGCCATTGAGCCATCTTTCCAGCCTTATCCAGACAGACAGACAGATTTTCTTATCTTTTTAAATTTTTTGAGGCAGGGTTTGTCTGTATAGCTTTGGAACCTGTCCGGAACTCATTCTGTAGACCAGGTTGGCCTCAAATTCACAGAGATCTGCCTGTCTGTGTCTCCTGAGCACTGGTTTTAAGGGCGAGTGCCACTACCACCCAGCGCAGACAGATTCTTGCTGTGTAGCTGAATGAAACTAACCTGGAGCCCAAGAACCATCTGCCTCAACTTGAGAAGTGCTAGGATTGTTGGGGTGCACCACCACATAGCCAGTTTAAAATCAAACTGTTGAAAAGAAACTTGTTTTTATTATTTTTGAAAAACAAGTGGAAAGAGTTCCATACTGGGCTCTCTCATCAAAATTTGCATAATCTCTCATGGAGTTGGTTTAATGTTATCCAAGTCCTGAAATAGCCCTATATTTTCCACTTTTTAAAAGCCAAAGCTGAGCTGGAGAGATAGCTCAGTAGTTAAGAGCACTTGCTGTTCTTCCAGTGGACCTGGATTTAGTTCCCAATGGCACATAACTCTAGCTCTAGGGTATCCTTCACCCCTCCAGGACTCCCAGGGCATCCCCCAACATATACAAATACACACACACACACACACACACACACACACACACTCTTTGAGACAGCTCTGGCTGCCTTGAAACTCACTCTGTAGACCAGGCTGGCCTGGAACTCAGAGATTCACCTGCCTCTGCTTCCCAGTGCAGGAATTAAAGGGGACTGTGGACTTGAATCTTGGATTGTATTAAAATTAATTATATAATGCCAGGCGGTGGTAGCACATGCCTTTAATCCCAGCACTGGGGAGGCAAAGGCGGATCTCTGAGTTCAAGACCAGCCTGGTCTACAGGAGCTAGTTCCAGGACAGCCTCCAAAGCCACAGAGAAATCCTGTCTCAAAAAACAATAATAATAACAATTAATTATATAGATGTGACCTACTTATGAACAGTCTACCACAGCATGGAAATAAATATGAAGTGTGTGTGTGTGTTTCCAAGACAGGGTATCTCTGTATTGCTTTGGAGGCTGTACTGGAACTCACAGAGATCCACCTGCCTCTGCCTCCTGAGTGCTGGGATTAAAGGTGAGCCACCAATGTGGGGATGGAATATGTGGTTCTAAATAAGTACAGGTATTTTATTAATGATTATGGCTAACTTGTGCGTGTGTGCTATATGCACGGATGTGTGTGGGTGTGAACACCTGTGTGTGTGCATGTACATGCCAGAGGAGGATGTTACATGTCCTGTGCTACCACTCCTGCCTTATTCCTTCGAGAACAGGGTCTAACACAGTCTGGAGCTCAGCTGGCACCCAGTGAGCTCCAGCAACCTCTTGTCTTCAGCACTTACACACAGGGCTAGGATTACAAGCACATGTGAGTCCATACTTGGCTTGAAGGCTGGTCCTCATATGTGCCCAGCAGCCACCTTCTGCTAAGCCAAGTCTCCAACCTCTTTTCCTTTTCTTTCTTTCTTTCTTTCTTTCTTTCTTTCTTTCTTTCTTTCTTTCTTTCTTCTTCTTCTTCTTCTTCTTCTTCTTCTTCTTCTTCTTCTTCTTCTTCTTCTTTTTGAGATAGGGTTTTTCTGTAGCTAGCCACAAACTGTATGTTCCTGGGAATTGAACCATGGAACTGATGCATGCTGGGCAAACACTATTAACAGAGGCATAGGCCTGCAGCCACAGCCCCTCCAACCCCTTAAATTCTGGTGTTTACAGTGTGTTATCACAGACTTGACTTGGAGTGACAAGGCCACAGTGGCTGCTAATGAGTTCCTCTTGCCTGCCTCAGGACAGCTTTCCTTTAGGAGCATTCTCCAGGGGAGGAAAGTCAGCTGACATTCTTAAATTATCTGGCCCATTTTAAACATGACTAAGTGTTTCTTGTTAGAGTGACTTTTTCCTACTGAAAGAGTTTTGTGACAAGTGGAGCCTGAAGGAAATAACGTTATGAAATCTCCTGTTCGTTCCTGATACTTCTTCAGTGTGCCAGACAGTGATCTAAGCATGACACTGTGGTGAGCCTTGATCTGCAGAAGAGCAATGGGATACATTCCCCTAGAGCATCTCTGTGCTTATTGCCCTGACATGACAATCTGTGCATACCTAATTGTAACTCTGAAGCAGAAGTTCATTTTCCCTTTTAAAATCAGGAAATTGAGCCCAAGTTGAACAACTTGACTCTATGACTCAGGGCCTGGTGCACTTTCTAGTATGGTACACTATGTTGGCTATGTTGCTATGTGGTTTCCTGTTTTTCAAGAATTACAGCTTGAGTTTAAAATATAAATAGTCTTTCTCCTTGGCTAAGTGATTCTTTCTCATCACCAAGGGAGTGAAAAAGTAAGCATTTTCTTCTAGCATTCCAGATATATATATTTGTGCCTCCATAGGAGAATTTTTTGTTTGTTTGTTTTGTTTTTTTTGAGACAGTTTCTCTGGCTTTGGAGGCAGTCCTGGAACTATTCTTGTAGACCAGGCTGGCTTTGAACTCTCAGAGATCCGACTGCCTCTGCCTCCTGAGTGCTGGGATTAAAGGTGTGTGCCACCAAAAGGAGAATGTTATGCAGACCTATTTAACAGACAAATTGTATTCACCTGCACTTGGGCTTTTAGCTGGGTGTGGAGTCTGTAACCCCAGGTGTTCAGAAGGCAGAGAAAGGAGAATCACCAATTCAGGGAGAGGAGCTAGCTAGATGGCTCAGTGGTTTATGAGCATTGGCTGCTCTTCCAGATGACCCAGATTCGACTCCCAGCACCCATGTAATTAATTGCTCACAATGCTCTGAAATGCACTATTTAGTCTCAGGCAATCTGAAACCCTCTTCTGGCCTCCATGGATAATGCCAGCACATGGCATATGTATGCATAGGCACATGCATGCAATGCGAACACTCACATGCATAAAACAAATAAATTCTCAAAAAAAAATAAAATAAAAGACAGGTTCAAGTGTAGCCTGAGCCGGGCGTTAGTGGTGCCTGCCTTTAATCTCAGCACTCAGGAGGCAGGCAGATCTCTGAGTTCGAGGCCAGCCTGGTCTACAGAGTAAGTTCCAGGACAACCTCCAAAGCAATACAGAAAAGCCCTGTCTTTGGTTGGGTGAATAAAAGAGTAGCTTGAATAACTTCCTTATTAAGACCCATTTTTAAAATACTGCTAGGCATGATGATTCAGATTGATTATTTTTTTAAGATTTATTATGTATACAGTGTACTGTCTGCATGTGTCCCTCCCTGCAGGCCAGAAGAGAGCACCAGACATTACAGATGGTTGTGAGCCACCATGTGGTTGCTGGGAATTGAACTCGGAACCTCTGGAAGAGCAGCCAGTGCTCTTAACTTCTGAGCCATCTTCCAGCCCCTAATAGTTCAGATTTTTAGTCCTAGCACTTGGAAGACAGAGGCAGGCTGATCTCTGTGAGTTCAAGGCCAGTCTAATCTAATGTACAGTGAGATTCTGTCCTACAAATAATAAACAAACAAAAAGGGCTGGGCATGTAGTAGTGTAGTTTTCTGGAACAGGTGGGATAGACTCAGGCTTCCTCCTACCTAGACTAGCCTACTTGTCAAGTAAGAGACCTAGTCTCAAAAACAAGGTGGAATGACCCCTGAGGTTGCCCTCCCTCTAGCCTCTGCACATATGTACCTTACAAACTGGCTCCTTTAGTTCAGAAAAAAACATTATCGAGTTTATGAAAGCTCCATTGTGGCTTTCAAGAATGAATGCCTGAGTAAATCCCTCGTTCCTGCACCATTTCCTTTATTTTAGCCTTGCCGATATGTTGGGTGTGTATGTTGATTCGTTGATTATCAGCATCTTCGTAGCCACAGATGATCCCATTAGTGTCAGAGTTCCTGATTCTAGTGTGTTTGAGATGCTGGTGCAGAATTTGCATTTGTAACCCGGGAGCTGTTGCTGTAACAGCTGCTTCTATTTCTGGAACCAGCTTTAGCACCACTTCATATAGCAGAGGCTTAGCACTGTGGCTCTGGACTACAATGCAGGCCTACAGTCTTTAATGTACCTCCTCCTATGTGTCAAGACTCTGGGCAAAGCAATTAACTGCTGGTCAAGGAATGTGAGAATGTGATGTTATCCTACTTATAAGCCAGTAAATTAACCTTCCACAGTCTCCAGGGGTGACTGAGGAATGACTTTGTCATTCATAATCCTAGTAGCTGGAGTGCCAGTATTTTATTTTCCTACTCTAAGCTCCAATTTACACAAGGGTTTGCCTGCAAACTCAGGGAGCTGTGTTCCAGGAAGGAATCCAGAGCCCAGGGAATCCCATCTTTTATAATTGGCAGTACAGCTGCTCTGAATTTCGGGGGAGTTGGTGTCTTGATTAAACTGTACAATAAATATGCTCCCCTTTGTTGTAAAAATAGACACTAGCTGTATTCTCCAAGGCTGTTCCATACATACATTCTTAAGGGAAACCTGTATCATAGACACTTCGTATCTCTGCATGTACGACATTCCACAGAACTGAGAATTGTCTCTAAGTAAGACAGTGGCACAGTAGTGCTTGCCCTACTAAGTAGTTGAGTCACTAAATGTATGGGTACTTAGAGGAGAACATTATAAATGCTACTTTTAATATGTATGTGGTATTTTTGCCCCTGAAGGAAAATGTGTTGGCTTTTTATCACATTTTTGTGTGCATATGTGTGTGTGTGTGTGTGTGTGTGTGTGTGTGTGTGTGTGTGTGTGTGTGTAAACTCAACATGAATGTTGAGGTCAGAGGACCATTTGTGGAGATGATTCTCTCCTTCCAAAATGTGGGTCTTGGGGAATCAAACTCAGGTTACCAGGTTTGGTGGCAATTGTTTTTTACCCACTAAGTCATCTCTCTGGCCCTCTTTCCTTGTTTTTTTCGAGACAAATGCTTTTCTGTGTAACAGTCCTGGCTGTCCTGGAACTCAAATTGTAGAACAGGCTGGCCTTGAACTCCTTGAACTGAGATCCTCCTGTTTCTGCCTCTCAAGTGCTGGGATTAAAGGTGTGCACCACAGCTGCCTGGTGACCCTCTTTCCTTCTTAACAGTAAATAAATAAATGTAGGGATTAGAGCAATGGCTCCCACTTGGTGCTCATTTCAGTTCTCAAAACCCACATAGTGGTTCACAACTGAGGCAGGTAGATCTCTGTTAGTTTGAGGCCAGCCTGGTCTACAGAGCTTGCTGTTACAGAGAAAACCTGTATGACAAAACATGGGTGTCTGTGTGTCTGTGTGTTTCTGTGTGTGTGTATTCCCACCCCCACTGTCTCTGGAGAGAGAGTCTTGCTATATGTTGATGACTGGGATGCTGGGGTTTTAGGTATGCATTGCCACACCTGTTCAGATTAGTCTTTCAAATTGGATTTGGTCCCAACTGCTGCTTACACTTATGATTAATCTCCCCTAGAACTAAGCTGGAAGGGTGTGGGACACAGCAGGGAATTAATTAAGGAGAGCACCAAAATTATCCCCCAGGAACAAAGAATTTATTATCTGGGGAATCACATACCAAGGCCATGCTCTTGATTTCCAGTTTCTGAAAGCCATGCTTTAAGTTAAACTTTTCTGTTCTGTACATTTTCTTGTAAATTTTCATTTACCAAAAGATCTGGCCAGGTGGTGTTGTCATATGCCTTTAATTCCACCACTCAAGAGGCAGAGACAAGTGGATCTCTGAGTTCAAGGCCAGCCTGGTCTACAGAGTGAGTTCCAGGATAGCCAAGGCTACACAGGGAGACCCGGACTCAAAAAAAAAAAAAAAAAAAAAAAAAAAAAATTTGTCTTCTCAAAAGGAAAAAAAGAATTCAGTTTCACACAAGTGTGTGTGTGTGTGTGTGTCAAACCCAATGATCACAAAAACTTTGTGATTTGTCTTCACTGTCCAGAGCTGATAGAATTTCTTAAAGTGGCTTACAGGCTGTGTGTGTGGTCTGAGTAGTCCAACAATGGCTGTCTCCTGATGGCCAAGGTTTGGGTACTTGTTGAACCCACGAGGCTGGCTGTGTCTGCATCCTCTCCAGGTGCTGAGGTCCTAGAGAGCTGCTAGTTTTCAGTCCACATTGAAATCCCGAATGAAAAAGTGGATTCTAAATTGTCCTTTCATGGGGGCTACCACCAGAAGGTGTGGCTAGATTTAGGGTGGTGGGTCTTCAAACCTCAAGTGATCTGGATTTAGGGTAGGTCTTCCACTTCAAATAATCCAACCAAGAAAAATCCACACAGGTGAATTGTAGTTAATTAGAGATTAACAACAAGATTGGCCTTATATGCTATTGCTATGTATGCTGCTGCTCTGACTTGTTCCCCGGGGGTGTTGTGAAGTGTGAAATTTCTTCTACCCATCCAATTGACTATAATTGCAAATGTCTTTGATCTGGTACTTTACTTTCCCTTCCTTAAGTTTCTACTCCCTAATGGGAGAGCTTCCACAGTGAGGGAGTGATCTGTACTCAAACGTGGTCACTTCACCATGTTCAGATACAGCCATCCAGAGTTTCACTGCCAGGGAAACGGACATCACTTATAAGATCCAAATGAGTACTTCTGATTATCTGGTAAATACTTGGCCTGGGTTGCTTCTGCTTCTTGAACCAAACTGTAATCTCTAATAGCTTCCTCTTGAGCCATGTTTAAAGAATCAGACATTTCACTTCTAATATTCCTATGCAGCTTCACCCTTGCATTTTTTTTTAGAAAACAAACAACAAAAACCTAGTCTCACCCTCCAGCCCTGGCAGCCTGGCTGGCCTGAGATATTTAGATAACACTGATAACAAACTTGCAGCCTTCTGAGTGCCCACCAATATAGTAGTGGCAGGAACATCATGGGAGTAACCAACTTTCCAATTGAATTTAAGATGAAATCCATTCCTAGTACTGTTATTGAACCAAAAATTTGTTACTAGACAGGTCGTGGACCCTAAGGGAAACCTGAACTACTTTCCTGTTAAATAAACAGCATTAAACTGACTCCTAAAAAAATTGACTTACCATTCTACCCATAAGTTAGTGCATCTCTCAGCCCTCATCCAAGACATTTCCATTTGTATTTGATGGTGGTTAATACAGAGACCCACAACTGGTCAGGGTGCAGAGAAAAGGAGACTGTTGATTCCAAGCCTTAAATGGGATGCCTGTATCACTCCGCTCCTCCCAAGGCTCAGGAATCTTTGTTTGTTTGTTTTGGGGGGTGTTTCCAGACAGGGTTTCTCTGTGGCTTTGGAGCCTGTCCTGGAATTAGCTCTTGCAGATCAGGCTAGCCTTGAACTCACAGAGATCTGCCCGTCTCTGCCTCCAGAGTGCTAGGACTAAAGGCCTACCCACCACCGCCAGGCAAGGAGCATAGACTTAACACAAACTGGTTGTTACCTTGTTACCAAGCACATTAATTATCCAGGAAGAGTTGGGGCTCTTGGAGAGCTGTGGAAAGCCCATTACATCACTGAGTCAGAGATGGCCTTTCTGTCACTCAGCTGGGCACCAAATCATGGCAGAGGGGAGCCAGAAGGACATGGGTATGTGCTTGATCTGGTGTGACTGCCAGAGCTCCTGAAGCATAGCCTCTGGATGGGAGTTGACTGGAAAAATGTGCTCTGTGGGCTTGTGGGTCCACGTGGGCCTTGGAGAGATAGAAGAGTTGTAAGTGGTCAAGTCTGTTTGGAGTGGGGTGGAATTCTGGAAAATGGGGAAAAAAAAGTGTGATTCATTCTGTGGACTGCTGTTTTGTTTTGCTGATTGTGTCCTTTGCCTTACAGAAGCTTCTCAGTTTCAGGAGGTCTTATTTATTAATTGTCCATCTCAATGTTTGTGCTACTGGTGTTGTCTTCAGAAAGCGGTCTCCTGTACCAATTTGTTCAAGGGTACCACCTACCTTCTCTTCTAGGAGGTTCAGTGTGGCTGAATTTATGTTGAGGTCTTTGATCGATTTGGACTTAAATTTGTGCTTGGCAGATAGATATGGATCTATCTGCAATCTTCTACTTGTCCGAATCCAGTTATGCCAACACCATTTATTGAAGATGCTTTCTTTTTTCCATTGTATAACTTTAGCTTCTTTGTCAAAAATCAGGTGTTCATAGGTGTGTGGATTAATATCACCCACACTGCCAGAGGAGCTAGGAAACAAGGAGGACCCCAAGAGAAGATTGCATAGTCCCTCAAAGAAGGGGATGGGGACAAGAACCCCTGACCAAAGTGGGAGCCTGGGGGCAGGAGAGGAAGGAGAGCCTTCATCCAGTTGCTGTTCGAAGCAGAAACAGACACCCACAGCTAAGCACTGAACCATACTATTGGAATTCAGTTGTGGAGAGGGAGGAGGGATAAGCAAAGGAGCCAATACCAGGTTAGAGAAACCCCCAGAAACAGTGGACCTGACCTAGTGAGAGCATGGAGACCCTTGTCATAAAGCTGGGGAAACAGCATTGGACCAAACCAAGCCCTCTGAATGTGGGTGCCAGCTAGGAGGTCAAGAAAGTCTATGGGACCTCTAACAGTGGAGCCGTTCTTTATCTCTAGAGCACAATGGACTTTGGGAGTCCATTCCCTATGTAGGGATACTATTGTATCCCAGATACAGCAAGGAGGGCCTAGGCCCTCCCCCAAATGATATGACAGACTTTGAAGGTCCCTGCTGGGGTGCCTCACTATCCTTGGGGAGGAGTTGGGGGGTGGGCTGGGGGTGGTTGGTGGAGAACATTGGGAGGGTGAGGGAATGGGGGGATGGATATGTAAATATGAGTAGTAATTACAGAATTTAAATTAAAAAAAGTGTGATTCATGGGTCACCCTAACACATTGGGAGTTACTGAGAGATGGCTATTCCTGGAAAGAGGTGGGGGTGGGTGGCGGTAGTAGGGATGGCCAGAAAGGAACTAGTACAGGAGCCCTCTAGCTTAGACACTATGGAAACTAGGTCATGATCATGGGATCTGAGACCAGATTAGTTCACTTTGTCAATTCAAAAGTGGAATCCTCCGGGGTATGCCCAAATTAACCAGATCAAACCAGACCAACAGTACCACTTACGAATTGCTCCATATGAGCCCATCATTGTACTAAAACTTTTCTTGTTTATTATTATTATTATTATTATTATTATTATTATTAATATCAGCATAATGATGATGTAATGAAATTAATATAAAATGTCAACAAACTTCAGAAAGACCATTTATTTATTTATTTATTTATTTATTTATTTGAAACAAGATTTCTCTGTAGCTCTGGCTCTCCTGGGACTACTCTGTAGACCACACAGAGCTCCACTTGACTCTGCCTCCTGAATGCTGGCATTAAAGGCATGTGCCACCACTGCCTGGTTCAGGAGGGCCTTTTCTTTTTATTTTAATTTTTAAATTTATTTATATTATGTATGAGAGTTCTGTATATATTCCTGCATCATATCCTGTTATAGGCATCATCTCCTTTTATAGACGGTTGTGAGCCACCATGTGGTTCTAGGAATTGAACCCATGCAGGACCTTTTGTATATTAGGCAGGTGCTACTACATTCCAGCCCCCACATGACTACATACATCCACACTCCAGCATACACATGCACACCACACACACACACACACACTCTCTCACACATACATACACAGAGGTTTTGTTTTGTTTTTTTCATTTGAGGGGGTGGGAATGGGTCTACTAGCCCTGGCTAGTCTCATACTCACTGACTTTGGAACTCTTCCTATCTCAGCTCCCAAGTGGCATGGTTAGAGGCTTGGGCCACCATGCCCAGCTTCATGTGACTGTATTTTTTTGTGGGGGAAGGGTGAGGCAAAGTCTGACTATGTAGATGACTGTTTATCAAGGAACAATTCCTTTTTGTTTGTTTGTTTGTTTTTGTTTTTTTTTTTTTTTTGAGACAGGGTTTCTCTGTAGCTTTGGAGGCTGTCCTGGAATTAGCTCTTGTAGACTAGGCTGACTTCGAACTCACAGAGATCCACCTGCCTCTGCCTTCTGAGTGTTGGGATTAAAGGTGAGAGCCACCACCACCTGGCTAGGAAGGAACGATTCCTTTTAAAAAGTAATTTGTTGAATAAGATGCTAACCTGGATGCTGGAGAAATGGCTCAGTGGTTAACAGCTGCTCTTCCAGAGGACCTGGGTTCAATTCCCAGCATCCACATGGCAGCTGGGGGTGGGGGGAATCAAATTCCATTTCTGTCCACTGTGGGCACCACCCACACGTGTTGAACAGATATCCATGCAGGCAAAACACCCATACATACACATGAAATAAAAATAAACAAATCTAGTTGCTGGGCCTAGTGGTGAACTCCTTTAATTCCAGTACTCAGGAGGCAGAGAAAAGCAGATAAATCTCTGATTTCAAGGCTAGCCTGTTTTACATAGTGAGTTCCAGGATAGTCAAAGCCATATAGTGAGACCCTATCTCAAGAAAACAATCAAAAAAGAATTAAAGAAATTTAAAACGAAAGCTGCTAGCCTGAACTGTATGCACAATATCTTTCTGCAGTGATTAGAATGATAGTCTGACTATACTGGACCTATCTTCTAACCTCACCTTAGATCTGATGAAGTGAATGTACACTAGTTGTGCAAACCACATATGAGAAGAGTAGACAAATCCTGTAGACAAAATTGGGTCTTTCCTGTTAGATTAAGCCCTGAGTGTTAGCAGCACAGTCATCTGGCTCCTACCTCTGGTTTCAGAAAGTGCCTACCTCTCAGCTAAGTTGGGGATGTGAATAGTACTGGCTACAGTGGCTTTCCCTTCCTATGCACCTAAATGGCTATTAGCCCTCCTGTATACAGTCTTCCATTTCTCAGCCTGTAGGGCCATCTTCAATGGGTGCTCAGGGCTTGCTTCTTCATCCTTTGATGTCACTCTGGATGAAATTAAAACTGCTAACTACAATGTTTCCTCAGCATCACGTTCTCTACTCTATGAAGTTTTAACATCCTACCTCAGTTCTTCTCTGCATTCTCCACCCCAGTTTTGTTCTTCTCTACAGCAGCCTTTAGGACAGAGTATCTGTTTTGCTTAACATTTCTTCATTTGTGCCTCCTGTCATACATGCACCTATAACATTAGTATTGGCAGGGCTGTGTGCTTTATCTTCTGGTGCTTATTGCCTGCCTTAGGAGCTAGGAGTCTGTTTCAGTTTTGTTGGTTTTGTTGTTATGATAGACACTATAAAAAAAGCAACTTAAGCCAGTGGTGGTGCATGCCTTAATCCCAGCAGGCAGATCTCTGTGTCTTTGAGGCCAGCCTGGTCTACAAAGCAAGTTCCAGGACAGCCAGAATTGTTACACAGAGAAACCCTATCTCAAAGAAAAAGAAGAAAGAAAGAAAAAGGAAAAGCAACTTAAGAGAGAAAGGGTTTATTTGGTAATTCACAAGTCCTGGTTTCAGTCCTTCATTGTGGGAGAGTCAAGGTGACAGGACTAGAAGCAGCTGGTCACATGACCTCCATAATCAAGAGCAAAGAGCAGTGGTTTAATATTCGATTGACAAAGCACAGTTGGTTCAATTCAGCATCCTTTGCTTAGGAGATGGTACAACCCACAGTGGGCTGGTCTTCCAACCTCGTTTAAAACATAACCTTCACAGACAAGACCACAGTCCAACCCAATCTAGACATCCCCTCCCTGAGAGTCCCTACCCTTGTGATTCTAGGTTGTGTCATGTTAATAACATCACAGAGCCCTATGGGTAGACAGGCTTGATCTACATACAGTTTAGGCTTCTTTATTGGCAGAACCACATGTGGGGGTGCCATTGTAGACTCTACAGAAGTATTACCAAGGATAACTCCAATAGGATTCCAATAGTTTTATTGAGCATTCTCTGTGTTCAAGAAAGTGAGTCAGAGAGGAGATGGAAGGTGGGAGAAAGTAAGCTGGGCGGGAAGGGAGGGGGGAGGGGAGCAGGATGAAAAGGGATGTGCAGTTGGCGTTTATAGGGATCTTGCCTAAATTCTGTACCTGCCTGGAGGAGTGACTCCAAAAGAAATTTGACCCTGAAAACCTTACAGCTCCACTGATGAGAGTGAAAGGCAATATAACATCTGCTACATTGTAGCTTTTTGGGAGAGGAGCTAATAGTAATAAGCAATGCGGATCTGTATGGAAACATTGTAATTTAAATTTCATGGAGACCAACATCAAAGGCCTTATCAGCGTTGCCGGTAGGACCAGGAGTGGTTCAGCCCCAGATAAAATTGTAACAGTTAAGTGGTCACAGCAGGCAATTGAAAATGGTTACAGATTTTATGTAGTGTTGCCATTTGTATCAAATAGTGACAAATTAAGGTAATTGGCAATCCACCTTTGTCTTTACAAATGCTTGGGGAAAAAAACAAAAACAAAAACAAAACAGTGAAGCAAGTTAGAGTAAGTCTAGCCAATTTATGGATAGGCAGGGAAAGGAAACAGCTGCTGGTATTTACTCAGAAAGTTATTCCTAGACACACAGATAGAACCAAGGCCGCCTGCCCAGATTGTAGGACAAATGTCTTTTCCTAAAATCCAGTCTCATTTTTAGAGAATACACCAAGAATTGTATTTTAAGCCAGCATATGGCACATGCCTGTAATTGTAACTCATAAGAGGTAGAGGCAGGAGAATCAGGCAACCTCTATTGTATAGTGATTTTTGAGACCCTGTTTAAAATTGAAGAAGAAAAGGGAGAAAGAGGAGACGGGGATTAAGATTGCCATTTGCATCTAACTATTTCATTTTTTTTTTTTTTTGAGACAGGGTTTTGCTGTATGCTCTGCCCAGACTTGAAGTCTCACCAAATTGTAGGCATGTGCCTTCATGCCTAGCCAACCTACACTTTTAAAAATTGAATTCATGGGCCAGGAGGTGGTGGCGGCCCATGCCTTTAATCCCAGCACTCTGAGAAGCAGAGGCAGGCAGATCTCCGTGAGTCTACAAGAGCTAGTTCCAGGACAGGCTCCAAAGCTACACAGAGAAAGAGAAACCCTGTCTTGAAAAACAAAACAAGACAAACAAAAAAATTAATTCATGTTTAATAAATACAGGCACTGTGTGTTCTCGAACCCCCACCCTGCCCCGCCCCGCTTCCCCTGCCCAGACAGCAGCAGGCATGGCACAGTGGGCCCCTATATTTCTTTTTTAAATACATTGTTATATGTAGATCAGCTGTTTCTGGCATACTCCAGACCCTTCCCCCTCTCCTAGTTCTGTTGTGGATGCTAACACAACCTGTGACCTTGGGCTGATAGCTTCAAACCCAGTCTCATCTGCAAGATGAGATATTAGTATTTACTTTGAAAGCTTATCATACTGTTTACATGAAACACCATTTTTCAAAGGCTTACCATAACACTTAGCACAGAGTTGACACTAGAAAAATGGTATTTCCTTCCCTCTTTCCCATCATAAATGTGTGCATATGTTTTTCTTTCTGAAATGGCCTTGAGTAGCAGCCTCAAAATTCAGAGTAATGTTTGGCTTCTGAAATATGCTAGCTATTTTGTTCATGCCACTTGGAAGTTAGTGGAGAACCATTTTCTTTCTTTCTAAAATATTTTAAAAGTAATTTTTACTTGTATGTACATTGGTATTCTGCCTGCATGTATATTTGTGTGAGGGTGTCAGATACCCTAGAACAGGAGTTATAGACAGTTGTGAGCTGCCATGTGGGTGCTGGGACTTGAACTTGGGTCCTCTAGAAGAGCAACGAGCACTCCCAACCACTGAGCCATCTCTCCAGCCCCTCTAAAATATTTTTATTCTTTGAAAATGTCATATTTTGAGCACCCCAACCCCTCCCTTATCCATCCCTGATCTGCATAGTGATTTCTAGGCTATCCAAGGCTACATAGTATGACCCTGTTTCAAACAAACATAGCAGTGGATCCATCCATGTGACCAGAGAGCTTCCCAACATGGATTCTTGGTCAGATTTACAGTCCTAGGCATGTGTTCCCTCCTGTCTAGTGGCCTTAAATCCAAGCAGAAACCAGTAGGTTACAGCATGTGTGTCTACTGTTGTATCTGTGAGCATATATTTCTATATCACTCATTATTGCTGTTCACCGGATTTGAGGCTGAGGAAGACCATTGATGTTTTCTCTTCCTCCCAGCAGCCTGCTCAGTACCTTCCAGTACTACGAAAGCTAGCCAGTAGTTTCCTGTGTGAATACCGATGACAATCATGTGGTGTCTTCAGCAATAGGGTCTTACCATGAAGTTCTGATGAACAACCAAGAGCAATGGCTATAGATAGGCTGTACTGTTTGTGGAGTAGTCTCATGGACACCACTAGCCAATAACTTAGAGGAGGGTATGCCACATCTGGCACTGGGTCAGGTTAAATACCATATAAATATTTAGAAGTTTATATAAGAGTAAGTTTCTTTTTCAAACATCCTTAGTATTTGTTATCCCTTCCCCAATATCAGCCTCTGTTCTCCCCTTCCATCTCTGTCCCAATTTAAACTCTCTTGCCTTTATTCCCCTCCCCCATTTGTGTCACCTGTATCCTACTCTTCACTCTCTCTGAAGGTGGGGTGGGGGTAGGAAGCAGTGGTGGCACTCAGCACTCAGGAGGTAGAGGCAGGTGGATCTGTGAGTTTGAGGCCAGCCTGGTCTGTCTACAAAGTGAGTGAGTTCCAGGGCACCTGTGACTACACAGAGATACCCTGTCTTGAAAAAACAAATAAACAAAAAAAAATCTTCCTTTCTCTTTCCATCAGTGGTCCTATCTAATTCCCTATGCTCTGAGGGCTCTCCTGACTGAACACACAGATCTTAAGATTTGATGCTAAGACCCACATATGAGTGAGAACATGTGGTGTTTGTCTTTCTGGGTCTGGGTTATCTCGCCCAGTATGTTTTCTACCTCAACCATTTACCTACAAATTTCAGTTCTCTTTACAGCTGAGCAGATTTCCACTGTAAGTGTTTATCGTAATTTTCATTATTCATTCATCAGCTTATGGGCATCTAGGCTTTCCCCATGTCCTAGCTGTTGTGGGTAGAGCAGAGATTAACATGGATGAATGTGTGTCTCTGTAGTAGGAGACAGATTTCTTGAGGTATTACCAGGAGTGGTATAGTGGTATAGTAGGATCACATAATGGGTCCACATTGATTTCCATAGTGGCTGGGCCAATCTGTACCCCCAGAAATGCATGAGGATTCCCAGAATCCTCCCAACATTTGTTGCCTTTTGTTTCCTTAACCTTAGCCATTCTTTTCACTTCCCTGATGGCTAATAATGATAATGATTTTTTTTTTTTACAATATTTCTTAGCCATTTGTATTTCTGACAGCCATTTTTTAATTTTTTAATTCAAATGGTTGCCCGGTGGGTTTACTGAGGGGAGCATGTTTACAGCTGCTGTTTCTCTTCCAGATAGGGACCTTCCACTGACCAACAACAATGGCTTTCAAGAACAGCAGCAGCAGCAGCAACAGCAGCGACAGTGCCAGCAGCAGGTAAGTGTGGAGTCCAAGGATTCAAAAGAATTTAACATTTAAGGTGACATTTGCGTTTAAAATCTGATCCTTAAAGAACTCCCAGCCGGGCGTGGTTGGGTCTGCCTGTCATTCTAGCACTCTGAAGTCTGAAGCCAGCTTAGACCACACAGAAAGTTGTAGGTCAGCCAGGACTCCATCGAGGAGAGAGAGACATGTCTCAAAAAGCCAACTGAGTGTTAGTGCAAACCTTTAATCCCAGAACTCAGGAGGCAGAGGCATGTACATCTCTGGTAGTTAGTGGGGTGTGACAGTACACACCTGTCATTCAAGGGCTAGAGACGTAAAGGTGGGGGATTATCAGAAGTTCACGGCCAATCAGGGGCATATGCTGGGGGTGGGGGGTGGGGACGCTTGGGGAAGTGAGACTATTTTTTAGATCATCAAATTCTGCATTCAGAATACTGGCTCTTATGTCACTGGTTCTAGGAAAAACATGCATTGAGGCTGTGCCAGAACAAACATCTTTATGTGCACCTCAGTGGAAAGAATTCTCTAATACTTGACTTTTACTCCCCCCATCTTTTACCAAGCATGCTCAGTGTAGGTCTCCTTTTTTTGTAGAAAGTGGCAGGTGTTTCTTAATTGTGTTGAATGTACTTACTACCTTTGTTATGTGTGCTTGTCCTAACCAACTTTTTGATGCAGTCTTGAAGAATAATTCAGTGGACATCCCGAAATAATATGAATATGTTATTTAAACTAGCTATTCAAAACACACTTAAAAACTTTTCCTTTCTTTCTTTCTTTCTTTTTTTTAAGAAACTATGACTCACACTATTCACTTATACTTGTTGAGTAAGAGAGATTGGAGCACGAAAGCTCAGGACTTTGTCTGCTCTTCCAGCTTGTTTTCTCCTTTGGGGATAGTTGATGGAATTCAGGGTCAGGTGACTCAGCTGTGAAACTTTGTACCCTCTCCCCCACTCACCCACCCTGGAGGAATGACATGGGACCTTCTAAGACTTGATCCAAAAGTGCCCTCCTTTGTTTTTAGGGTCGTTCATAATTTTGGCTACACATAAAATTTGAATTTTTGCAAAAAATTCTTGTCCTTCATAGATTGGTTTGACTGCACTTCCAAAGATCTTTCCTAGTCCATGTCTGTAAGAATAATGGTCTATATTCTTAGCTGACATTTAAGTGATTTCCATCTTTCCCATGTAAATGAGTTTGTAAACTTGTGGCCTGTGGGGTGGATCTGGTCTATATGCGGGCTTTGGTTGGCCCTTCACAGCATTCTGAGAGAAAAATTACCTGCAGATACTTTTATCTAACAATCTAGGTCTCCATTTTTTCTTGAGAATTTTAAGTTTTAGGAACCCTGGATTTATATGTTGCATAGCCACACTAAAGTAGGGTGAATACATGTGGTTCACCACACACATTCTCTCTCTAAAAGATTTACCATTTTGTGTGTGTGTGTGTGTGTGTGTGTGTGTGTGTGTGTGTGTGTGTGTGTACTCAGGCCCGAGTATGCTGAGGCACGCTGGGAACTGAACTCAGGTCTTCTGCAAGGGCAATATGTGCACTTAACCATGAAGCAATTTCTCCAATCCCAACTGCCATGTATTGGCCCAATCAGAGAGCCTGGAGCTCAGTTGCTTGAGGTGGGGATCTCTAAGGTTCAGTACACCAGTTTGGGAGACATTTGTCTGGGTGTCTTGGTGAATGGGGATGGATGTGTCTGGGCTAAGGGATATCTGGTGATCCTATCTACAATGGGTGGAATGTTAGGTATTTTCCCCTTGGATGGTCCTTTCCTGTGTGGTGCCTGGGTGGTCCCAGTTTGTGGTCTCTCCTGGAGAGAGACCTCAGGCATTGCCTTAGGGTGAACTGAAACTTCCCACCTCCTTTCTGGTTGGTCTCTATTGAGCCTGCCATGGCAGGTGTGTACCAAGCTGCCCTGGGCCCTATATCAACCTGTTTTTGAGTCTCATGTAACCCAGGCTGGCCTATAGCCCAGGCTGGCCCTCTTGACCTTCCCGCCTTCACCTCCTAGCCCTATATGGGCTTGTATCTCCATGTAGGTTGATCAGTCATAGCTCTTTTTAGATAAGACATCACTTCTCTAGTCTGAGCCCCCAAGTGGCTTTCATCATTTGTTGTCTAGAATGTCAAATAGATAATCCCCTTAGCCTACAGGTCAACAAGACTTCTTGTCAATCACTTTGTCACTTAGCTCTAGGGAAAGCCCTGAAGCTTTCCAGTTCTCTACATCATCTGCTCAATCTCGGTACCCTCACATGCAACCCATTCAATGTCTTTTACTGTTTTGATCCATCTGTAAGTACATGTTGTTGTCATATTGTTATTATTATTGGATTTGTGTTTTAATTTTTTATTTTTTGAGACAGGGTTTCTCTGTCCTGGAATTCACTCTGTAGACCAGGCTGGCCACTGCCTCCTGAGTTCTGGGATTAAAGTCATGTACCTCTAATGCCCAGCTATCTATATTGGTTGTTTTGACTTGTCCTAAGACAGGGTTTCTCTTCTGTCCTGACTGTCTTGGCTCTGAAGTGCTAAATTACTAGCATGCATCTTAATTTTCTTTCTGTTTTTTTGAGACAAGGTCTCCCTATGTAGTGTTGGCCAGCCTGGAACACACTATGTAGTACTGAAGTTAAATGTATGCACCACCATACCCAGATAATTTTCTTGTTGATACAAAAATTTATAATTTTGTATACTTAGCTATGTGTGATATCACATGCCTTTAGTCCTAGTACTAGACAGAGGCAAGAACTCTGAGTTCAAAGCCAACCTGGTCTACAAATCAAGATCCAGGACAGTCAGGATCTCTGTTCAAGAAGATGCAGAGTTAGAAGCCAGATTTAGCCACACAGTGAGTTTGAGGCCTGCCTGGTCCTCATAAGACCCTGTTAGACCCCCGAAAACTCAAGTATCCGAGGTCCCAGGCCACGATTGCAGTCACCCCAATCACCAGGCAGATTCGCGAGCTTGCTGCAAACTGCACGAGGCTTTATTGTAATTTAACGAGCTAACCCATGTTAGCTCAGGTCTTTCACCCACCCGCCATGGCGGATGGCTAGAAAAGATGGCTCCTAGGGGCTCCCAAAAGATCCTATAGGGTAGCGTAAAGGGAGTGTCTAGGGGTACGCACAGGCTTACGATTGGTGTGCCTCCAGCCTTGGAGGGCTTGCCCTGTGTTGATTGGTCAACTGGTTGTTATGGCCCATAGGCCCTCCCAGGGTGGTTGCTATGCTCTCTACGTCATTGCTGTGAGCTTGTCCGTAAAGCACACCCAAGGTCGTAAAGCATAGTGCCACCAGCTAACTTCTGATTGGTTCCTTGTCACAAGACAGGCATCTGACTTTCTAGTGTCTAGAACAAGGTCATAGAAGCACATGTTCGACCGTTATGGCTGCCGAAAGGGAAGCTGGTTCCTTCAACCCCATGCTTCAAATCAAACAAACAAACAAACAAAAATTAAAATGGGCCTGAATAGATGACTCAAAAGCAAGTTCTGTTGCTCTTTTTTTGAGACAGGGTTTCTCTGTGGCTTTGGAGGTTGTCCTGGAACTAGCTCTTATAGACCAGGCTGGTGTCAAACTCACAGAGATCGGCCTGCCTCTGCCTCCCAAGTGCTGGGATTAAAGGAGTACACCACCACCGCCCCAGCTACTTCTGTTGCTCCTGCAAAGGACCCAAGTTTGGTCTGTAAGTCCTGTTGCAGGGATCCAATGCCACTTCTGGCATTTGATGGGTCCTGTGCTCACATACCTTCACACAGGCATGTGTATAAACATAACTTCAAATAGCCAGGCAAAGGGGCACATATCTTTAATTCTAATACCTGGCTGGCAGGGGCAGGCAGAAGCAGGCAGATCTCTGTGAGTTCAAGGCCAGCCAGGTCTACAGAGCTAATTCCATCCAGGACAGCCAGGACTGTTACACAGAGAAACCTTTAAATAAATAAATAAATAAATAAATAAATAAATCATGTCCTTGTTTTTGAAGAGGGGACTCTCTGTAAGGTTAAAAGCATGCACCACACCACTGTGCCTGGCTAATAACTTTTCTTTTTTATTTGTTTTTTTAAGATGATTAAATATAGCTGTTTGGTGGTGCATTCCTTAATCTCAGCACTTGGGAGGCAGAGGCAAGCAGATCTCTGAGTTCTAGACCAACTTGGTCTACAAAATGGTTCCAGGACAGCCAGGGCTACACAGAGAAACCCTGCCTGCCTCGTGGGTAGGGGTGGGTGGAGGTGGATACTAAAACAGAGTCTTGAACCCCTACCTCCTCCAAAAAAAAAAAAAAAAAAAAAAAAAAAAGATTAAAATGATGGATGTTAGGAAGGGGTTTTTTTTTTTTTTTTTAGACAGAACTATATTTTAGACATCTTTTAAATTTTTCTGTTTGTGTGTGTGCGTGCGCATGTACACGTACACGTGCACCACAGATGTGTGTAGTGGTCAGAGAACAGTTTGCAGCAGTTGATTCCTCCTTTCTGCTATGTGGGTTTCAGGGTTGTCAGGCTTCTTGACTTTTCCTTACCCACTGAGCCACCTCTCGGGACCCCCAGGTGCCTTTTAGACTCTAGCCTTTAGAGGGAAAGGCTAACATTGACGAGGACGAATGGGTGTATGAGTAGCCAGTTCAAATTCAAGCCACATTCTCATTCTCCTTACCTTTGAATTGTGCTATTTTGACTGGACTTTCTGATTGATGTTTTCCTCCTCACTGAAGCAGAACCTTAGTCTTTTTTTGGGGGCGGGGTGACTTTATTTCACTCAGGAGTTCAATTTTCTTACCCTTTTTAAATCAATCGCCATGACATCTCATTTTCTTCTGTGACTCTTAAAGGGAAAGTTAACATGGGGTTAGCTCGTTAAATTACAATTAAAGCCTCGTGCAGTTTTCAGCAAGCTCTCGAATCTGCCTGGTGATTGGGGTGACCGAGAACGTGGCCTGGGACCCCGAATACTTGAGTTTTCGGGGGTCTAACAATAGCATGTGCAAAATTATATTCTGGGATTGGGTTCCAGGTATGACACTGGAACCAGAATGTAGCTGAGAGATATTCAGGAAATATTTGTTTCATAGCTGGGGAAAGTAGATTTTATTTCAGAGTCTCCTACAAGATGGTTGGGGTATGATTTAATAATCTCCATGAAGGGTGGTGCTTGCCAGTGCATCAGATAAGCTTTTCAGTGTTTGAGGGATTGCCCTGATCTGGTCAGTGGTCTCCCTCCTGCAGAAAGCTGCTGACATCACTGTGTGACTCTGCTAATTGAGAGGCATGCCCAATTACAAGGTGTTAAAGCAGATTAGCACCTGTCACTCAGACAGACTCTCCCAGGGTGAGTAGACAGGGGACTGAAGTCCTTTACTGAAGAGATGAATGGTCTTTGACAATGTTTTTTTGTTTGTTTTGTTTTTTTTTTCCTTGAAATTAATTGGCTTGGGCATTGTAAAGAACTCACACCTGGAAATGGGAGTATGAAGGTTCCAGAGTTTTCCAAGTGATATGGTTTCCTGCCTAATTTACAAGCATCATGCTCCTGCTGGTGCAGAACATGGTTTTCCAGTGTTAAAGAAACATGTTTGTAATTGGCAGGTTCCTGTTGTTGTCCCATGCAGCTTTACATGAGTCAGCCTAGCCTGATGTGTTTAGAAAAGTTTGATTCCGGGTTTATCTCAGATAGGAGGGAATCATTTTTAGAATTGTTTCTTGAAAGGGTCAGTTAATTTGGTGTGTGTGTGGGGAGAGTAAATTGTAGGAATTGAAGTAGAGATTGATTTCCCACTAAGATTATGTAACCTCTGCTCACAGTTGTGATGGGACACCGTAGGCAGGAGTCTGTGGGGACCTCTTCTCTAACATAGTTAGGAAGGCAGATTGATTTATTGGTTTTTAGAGCTCTGTTAAAGCCAGGCTAAGGGGGATCATTTATATAAAGTGCTTGTCCATATGCCTGGAACATCTTAAACTCTTCCACTCAGGTGAAGGTGGAGATGGGAGTTTTACAGCTACCTTCATTCTCTTTCAAAGGGGAGGTTTTGGTTAGAGGTCAGACCCTAGGAAGAAGGCGGTTCTTCTTCTCCAGGAACCGCTTCAACGGGGAGGAGATCCACTAGGAAAGGGACTTTAAAACAGAGGCGCAGGCCACAGTGCAGTTATTGCTACAGCTTCCCAGACTACTGCCATATACTCTGTAAATTATTCTTCCCAAACAAACAAGACACACAGCAGGTGGTAGCCCAATGTATGTGTTCACTTAGCAGGTTTTACTGTGGTCTATTTCACCTCTAAGAATGACTATGTGGGGCGGGTGGGAGTCGGGTGTTAGTGGTACATGTCTTTGATTCCAGCTCTGGGAGGCAGAGGGTAGGTCTCTGTTAACTCAAGGACAGCCTGATCTACAGAGTGAGTTTCAGGACAGCCAGAGCTACACATAGAAACTCTGTCTTGAAAAACCAAAAACAAGTAAACAAACAACAAACAAATAAAAAGTGCCCATTTGCCCTAAATCACACAAAGAACTAACCACAAAGACATTCTTCCTGGTCTGGAGAGATGGCTCAGTGGTTAAGAGCACTGGCTGTTCTTCCAGAGGTCCTGAGTTCAATTCCCAGCAACCACATGGTGGCTCACAACCATCTGTAGTGAGATCTGGTGCCCTCTTCTGGCAAGGAGGCATACATGCAGGCAGAACTCTACATTCTTCCCTGTAACAAACTTCATTGAGGCATAATTTATACCCTTTAAAGTGTACAGGCTAAACACTTTCAGCCCAATTTTATTCTTTAATATTTAATTTTATGTATATGGATATTTTGCCTGCTTATATGTATATGTACTATGTGCATGCCTAGTGCCCATGGAGACCAGAAGAGGGCCAGTGTCGTTAACTGTTGAGCTACATCCCCAAGCCCATGACAGTCCACTTTTAAAACATGTATTCATCACTAATAGACAAAGTTACTTTTTTGTAGTTAACCCTGGTATCTCCTTCCTTACCTATTAATGATATTAAGCACTTACCAGCTTGATATGGTTGTCTGTACTGGGCAGTTCATACAAATGTGCATGTGTATTGTAGCATGTATTTATTTCATCCTTTTTTTATTGCGAAACAATATGCCGTTGTCTGGTCAGATGTCTTCTTATTTTTATTTTTATTTTTTATTTATTTTTTTGTTTTGTTTTGTTTTGTTTTGTTTTTCGAGACAGGGTTTCTCTGTGGCTTTGGAGGCTGTCCTGGGACTAGCTCTAGTAGACTAGGCTGGTCTTGAACTCACAGAGATCCACCTGCCTCTGCCTCTGCCTCCCGTGCTGGGATTAAAGGCATGTGACATCAACGCCCCGCTCAGATGTCTTTTTCTTACTGTTCACATTTAGGTTGTATTTTCTCTATTGTGAATAATGTGCACGTGTTTTTATGTGGGCGGAGGGCAGGCATTTAGGGAGGGGAATTGTGTTCTTGTAAAGCAGATGTGACCAGAATCATCTATGTATTAATCTAAGCATGCAGTTTAAGAGTCAGGAGGTTGTTTCAGGTTCATTTGCATGTGACTTGCCTCTCTGCCTTCAGCCGCAGCTGTACAAAAGCTAAAAACCGGAAGCTGATGACTTAACCTGGTCCTCTGTGTCTGTGTACTGCACACTGTCCAGGCCGCCCTATCTGCTAAGGTGTGAATGAGCAGATGGTGCGTTCTTGGACTCTGTTGGGTGCTAAGGCAGGAAGAAGTCCTTTTCTTTCTGAACAGATTTCTGTGACATGTCCTAGCCTGTGTAGTTGGCTGTGAGCTTCCTTCAGAATTCAGGAACCAGAGTTAGAATTTCAATTCCATTTCCCCCTGATTCTCACAGTTTGGGGGATATTATTTCAAATCATGACTTCTGTCTTCTGTCCTTGTATTCCTGGAAACAGTAAAGGCACATGAGGATGTGACTTGAGGCCATGGGATGCTGGGGCCGCTAGAGTTTTGGGCTTGGAAACCTTGTGAGCTTGCAGTGAAAACATTAACTCATGTCCCTGTGCACTTTCCTCTCCACTTTGGCCAACTTGTCCTAACACCTTCACTAGAGGAAGCCTCTTCCTAGCCCACAGAGAAGAGGATACTGTTTTTATTGTTGTTGTTTTCGTTTTGCTTTGGTTTTTGTTTTGTTTTTCCTGTCTTAAAAAAGATTTAAGCCAAGTGGTGGTGGAGCCCTCCAGAGGCAAAGGCTGATGGATCTTTGTGAGTTTGAAGCCAACCTGTTCTACAGAGTGATTTCCTTCTGGGACAGTGAGGGCTACACAGAGAAACCCTATCTTGGAAAACAAAGCAAAACAAAAAAAAATTTTAAAGGGGGCTGGCAAGTGGCTCAGTGAGTAAAGATGCCTGCAGCCAAGCTGACAGCCTGAGTTCAAGCCCCAAGCCCCACATGGTAGGAGAGAGCAGACTCCCCAAAGTCTTCCCTCTGACTTTGGTTATGCAGACAACAAACAAATGTAGTAACAAATGGGTTTTTGTTTGTTTTCTCCAGACAGGGTTTCTCTGTGTAACTTTGGCTGTCCTTGAATTTGATCTGTAGACCAGGCTGGCCTTGAACTCACAGAGATCCACCTGCCTCTGTCTCTGGAGATAACAAATTCTATGGGTTTGGGTTCTTTTCCCAGTGGACACACAAATAAACATTGGGTGTGCCATGGTGTGGCACACACCTTTAATCCTACCACTCAGCAAGCAGAGAGACTGGCAGATCTCTGTGAATCCCAGTCTAGGCTGATGGCCCATGGAGAGAAGTTCCAGGCCAGTTAAAGCCACATAGTGAGACTATCTCAAAATGAATACAGAATAAAGAAATTGGTATAAAATAGACTGCGTATGGCCGGCCATTGGTGGCGCACACCTTTAATCCCAGCACTTGGGAGGCAGAGGCAGGTAGATCTCTGTGAGTTTGAGACCAGCCTGGTCTCCAGAGTGAGTGCCAGGATAGGCTCCAAAGCTACACAGAGAAACCCTATCTTGAAAAATTAGAGAGGTAGAGGACAGCATATATTTATTTAGTCAGGGTGTTAATAGATTATTATAGTAAAGTAAACATGACTTATTAAAACAATCAAAAGAGGAAGATATGACAGAGCTTCACTTTGTAGTCTTGGCTGGCCTGGAGCTGGCTATGTAGACCAGGCTGGCCTGGAATTCAGAGATCAGCCTGACCCCCACCTACTGGGATGAAAGGCATGTACTGCCACACCTGGCCCTTAGAAGCTTTTGAAGTTGCTAGCATCTTGACTCGAGCATCTGAAGCTCACACACTGCAGTAGGTCTCCAGCATCAAGTCCTGTTTTGGAGCATGCATTCTGCTTTTGGTGGGATGAGGGCACTGTCTGCTTGAGGACACTTGTGGAAGGAGGTATGTCCCACATCATGTATCTCTTTGCTTCCTATGGGCCTTGACTGCCTTCTGTACAGGGGGTGGGGTGGGGGTGGGGCGGGGGTGGGGCGCTCCTAGGCAGTGGGCAGCTTTGCTCCTCACCCCAAGGGTTTGTTTGACATTGTCTGTAACTGGTTAGCCTTGGGGAGCATGGAAGGCCACCACCAAGCTTCCTACAGACACACTGGACAGCCGCAGCCCCAGCTTGCTGCCAGCTTCAGATGTCAGTGCCCCAGGCTGAGAAGTCCTGCGATTTTATTGCCTAGTTCCTGAAGAACAGAAGTTAACTCACAAGCTGGGTCAGAGTCAAGATGAGCATAGTTGCTTACAATTTGTCTAGTTGTCCCGGAGTGTTCTGTCTGTCTCGATGGTGCTGGAGATTGATCCAGGACCTTCAGATTCACTACTGCAACTATCACCCTCAACCACATGTGTACTTTAAAAAATGTGTCCATGGATGCTTCAGTGGCTAAAGGTGCATGCTGCCTGCTAAATGGGTTTGTTACCAGAACTCACAATGTGGGAGAGAACCTGCTCCCATAAAGCTGTCCTTTGGCTGCCACAAGTGTGGCAAGCATGCACACAAAATAAATAGATAATAAATAATAATAATAAATGTAGCCAAGTTTTAAATTATATTATAGTGCTACATAGTGTTACAAATCATGGTCTTGCTATATAGCTGAGGCTGACATCAAGCTCTCCATCATTTGTCCATCTCCTAGATAATGTGTGTACCAGGATGACTGACTGGACACTGTAATTTGTTTTTGTTTTCTGAGACAGGCTTCACTGTGTAGCCCCATCAAGCCTAGAACTTTTACTAGGTCAGGCTGTCCTTGAACTCACAAAGATCTACTCCATCACTACCCCCAGAGTGCTGGAATTAAAGGCGTGTGCTGTCACACCCAGATAAATGGTATGCTTTAACTTAAAATATTTACTTAAAATAATGTCTGCTGAGTGTGGTGGTCCATGCCTCTAATCCCAGTACCCTGGAGGTAGAGGGTGGAGGATCTTTGAGACCAGCCTGTCCCAGGACAGTATGGAGGATAGAGACCCTTTCTCAAAGGCTAGCAAAGAGAAAAACAAAGTCTCCCTGCAGGTTGCCTTCCTCTTCTTGTCTACCCCTTCAGACTTCTTAGCTACTTTAGAATTCTTTAAACATTTAACATTCTTTAAAAGAAAGTTCGCAGGTAATCCTGGTGAAGGGGGCATGGGTTCCTTGTGGTGTCCACCTCAGGCGAGTGTAGCCGAAGCATTCTTTACACTGGAGAAAAATCTCTGCTTTGCCCTGAGGGAGGAACACTTGACAGCTCTGGAAGGTTAGACCCTTTGGGCTTTCTAGGGAAGCATAAAAGCGAGAGAAAGTTGTTCCAGATGGGATGCCTGTAGTGGGAAGTTGTCTCTCTGGTGGGGTTGGGGCAGACCTGCACCAGAGTGCACAGGGGTGCTCTGGGGGGGACCTATCCTTGAGATTTTAAAGCGGTTTCTCCCCTGTCTCTGATAAATAATTGGAAGGAGAGGCAATGAATTTTTTTTTTCTGACAGTTGTTTCTTACTGGGGGCTGGGACTCGTTTGCAAGTGAAAGGGCTGCAGTCGGGAGTGGTTGACATCACAATAGGCCCTGACTCTTTTCACATCAAAGTGTAAAAGAACCCCCAGGGGTGATAAATGGGGGCTGCTGGACTCTTTCCTTGTAAACAAAGCTGAGAGATGACCTCTAGGGTTTTTTTTTTTTTAATTAAAAGAAAACAGGGTTTCCTAGTGGTGAGTGCGGGGCTGCTCCTGAAGGTTGACTGTTCTTCCTGGAGGGCATCTTTGTTAAGGTTGGGGGCAGGCAGCACAGTTTCCAGGGGCCTGTCTTGGAAAAAAGCTCCCTGCCCAGGGTGGGCCAGCAGGGATCTTTTTTGTCCCTACAGTAAGGCTGGATGTGGTGGGATTTCTGATCCCTGCTGTCCTGGGAAGGTTGAGAACTCCGTTTTCCACCCTCAACATCAGAAGAAACTCCTAGCTTATGTACAGGGTGGGAAGTTTATAAAAGTGGTCCAAAGGCAATTGTGAAGTTTTCACTCCTAGATTGAGGATAGTTTCTTTTATATAGTTAGCAGGACTTTAAAGTTTAGTGTTTGGAATGACTTGTGTTGAAAGCAACATCTCCAAGGTCACTTTTTTATGGAAAACTAAGATTTGGGAGCTACTGTCCAGACTGAGGGTACATCCTCATGAAACTCCACTGCTCTTAGCTTGGCTCCTCTGTGCTACCCTGTTTAAGATTGTCAGATGGAGGCCAGAGCATCCTTTTGTGATCTGAGCAGCACTGAGCAGGCCTAGGCCAGCACTGGGCATTCTCAAGCTTGCTTGATTTTTGTAAATTGCCCTCAGTCCATGTTCCATGCTAGCTGGAAGATTGAGAAAGGAGCAGAAGTCACAGCTGGTGAGGAGCTTGGAGTTCCTGGAAGAGTGGCAGAGAAACTCATCCAGCCTAGGTGTGCTCAACCATTTCCAAGGCATCCTCATCCACCTCAAGATGAGAAAGGGTGGAAATGACAGCTAGCTAGCTATGCATATTTACTACAAGTGTAAACCTACTAAAGGCACTTTTCTTTTTAATGGGGTTTGAGCTAAAATTCATGGCATCCTAGGCAAGTCCTGTACCACTGAGTCCTAGAGTCCTAGAGGAACTAATATTTTTTGTTTGTTTTTGTTTTTTGAGACAGGGTTTCTCTGTGTAGCTTTGAAGCCTATCCTGGCACTTGCTCTGGAGACCAGGCTGGCCTTGAACTCACAGAGATCTGCCTGCCTCTGCCTCCCAAGTGCTGGGATTAAAGGCGTGTGCCACCAACGCCCGGCGAGCAACTAATATTTAATGGGCACAGCCAGATACTGCTAAATCTTTTTCACATTATTTTATTTACTTATTTTATCTATATATGAGGATTCTATCTACATGTATACCTACCCATATGCCAAAAGAGGGTATCATCAGATCCTACCACAGATAGTTGTGAGTCACCCTGGGGTTGCTGGAATTGAACTCAGGTCTCCTAGAAGAGCGGCCAGTGCTCTCAACTGCTGAGCCATCTCTCCAGCCCTCTCTGCTAAGTATTCCTAGACCTCCTTTCTTTTTTCCCTCTCTCCTTTCCCTGTTTCTCTCTTACTCTCTTTTATGCAGGGTTTCACTCTAGCCCTGGCAAGATAGATGCAGTTACATTTTATAGATGAAAAAAGGACAAATTAGTTGGTTTATATGTGACAGGCAGTTAAACTAGTTTCCCATTTTTTTTTATTGATAGACTTTGAAACAGGGTCTCATTCTATAGCTCAGGGTAACCTAGAACTCTTTGGTAATCCTCTTGCCTCAGTCTCCCAAGTGTTGGGTTTACAGGCATGAGCCACTGTGCCTAGTTTAAGCCCTGCTATTATTGGAACCCTAAGACTTCAACTCAACCCCAGCTGTACATTAGCTGCTTAGGAAAAGGAGTCAGGGAAATGCTGCACACTCTGGCTTGCCTCGAAGAAGAGATTTGTGCTGAATCCTTCTGGAGTCCACTGTCATTTCTGATACTGTTAATGAGTATTAGATAACAGGTTGTCCCTAGGGGAGCACCCAGTGAAGGCACAAAGCTGATTAGGATGGGAGGGAGCTGAGGTGGCTAATGAACCATATGGCAGGGAAAAGATTAGTTAAAGGGAGGAGGAGGTGGCGGCTCTCCTGCCTGGACCATCTCAGCTGTACACACACACACACACACACACACACACACACACACACACACACACACACACACAGTTTCACACCCATGAGATAGGGTGTTTCCAAGAGTGCTTGTGGTCTGTGCAGCCCCATGCAGGTGGCAGGTGGTGGCCTTGCATGCAGATCAATCCACCTCCCAACGGTTGCACTGTGCAGCTGTTCCTCTTTTAGACTGTCTGGCAACATCCGGCAGAGACTTACTTCCCCCAGTGGCCTCTTGATGCCTGAGATAGGAAATTTTCTAAATGTAAGGATGGAGTACTAACTTCCATGTGGGACCCAGTGTGTCAGGGGTTTTAAAAAATGCATAAAAAGCAAATGCTTTGAGGTGGTGATGCATACTTTTAATCTCAGCAGGTGGATCTCTGAGTTGGAGCTCAGGCTGGTCTAGGAGTGAGTTCCAGGACAGCCAGGGCTACACAGAGAAACCCTGTCTTGAAAACAAAACAAACAAAAAAAATTAATCACTACTAAGAGACAAAGCTGGTGGATGGACTGGGTGGTGAGTAGGTATTTAGAGCAGGTCAAAGCATCACTGTTGTTTCTTTTTGGTCTTTGAGCAACGGTAAGGACTAACTGGTCCCGTCTTACAGCCTCGGAGGAGCCACTCACTGCTGCCTCTTGGGGGGCGGGGGTAGTGACCTAAGGAACTCAAAACCAGTTAGTCTTGGGTTTGAATTCTAGCGGTCCCCACCTCTTAGGTGTGTAAACCTGGGAGAATTACCCCTCAAGTCTGTTCCTTAACTGTGCATTAAAAATAGGATTAAGCATTTGTTTTAAATCCCAACAGATGGTAGTTATGGCAGTGCATGCCTTTAAAGATCGACAACCAACAATAATAATTAAAAATTGTTATTGTTTTGAGACAGTCTCATTATGTATCTGTCACTGGTCTGGAATTCACTATGTAGACCAGGCTAGCCCAAGAACTCATGGCAATCCACCTGCCTTTGCCCTCCAAGTGCTGGAATTAAATGCGTGTGCCACTACTCCCAGCCTTAAATTATTTTTAAAAACTATTTTATATGTCTGGGTGTCTTGCCTCTGCATGTATGTCTGTATCCCACATGCATGCCTGGAGCTCACAGAGGCCAGAAGAGGGCATCAGATCTCCCAATGGGGACTGGAGTTAAATATAGTTATGAGTTGTCATGTGTGTACTGTGGATAAAAACTTGAATCTCTTTTGTTTTGTTTTCATTTTTGAGACTGGGTGACTCTATATATATGTAGCCCTAGCTGTCTCAGAACTATGTAGATCAGTTTGGGTTGTCCATAGTTCTGGGACCACTACACCTGGCCCTTTGAGCAGCCAGTACTCACCATCAATGGAGAACACCTCTCCCCCATGCAATGAAAGCCAGCTTGAATAACCAGCAGTGTGTGAAAGCTGCTTCATCATGTGGTTCTGCTAGTTGGGGGCTCAGGCTTTTCAGAGAGACTTCCATTTGTTAGGAATTTATTAGGAGCCTGGATGATTTGTTTATTATTCATACTGTGGGAATCAAACCCAGGCCTTTCAGCATGCTAGGCATTACTGCTCTACCACAGAGCTATATCTCTAAACCTTAACTACCTCTCCTAAATTTGCATAATTTAAAATCAACCAGGAGTTGGTGACACATGCCTTTAATTCCAGCACTCAGGAGGCAGAGACAGGCAGATCTCTGAGTTCTGAGTTCGAGGTCAGCCTGGTCTACAGATTGAGTTCCAGGAGAAGCCAGGACTACACAGAGAAACCCTGTCTCTAAACAAACAAACAAAAAATGGTAGATAAATTTATGAACTGATTTATCATTATATTTTATAATTCCTGTTGAAAGGTCATTGTTGTTGATTAATGTAGATAACTGTCCAGAGAAAGTAGGTGTTTGCAATTTTTCCTTTTATTTTAAGCAGGTAGAAGCACTGCTTTCCCCTCAGATTCTACATGATAGTTTTTTTCAAAGTAATAACCAGAATTAGGTTATGCAGAAACCCTGTTGTCAAAAGGGTCCAGTTGGAAAAGGCAAGCTAGGAGCCACTGAGAGTTGGACAGGCTCAGGTCTGAGGTGGGGTGCCTCAGCCCCTTTGGAGCACCTGCCAGAGCCAGCATCCCAGTACCTAAGGAGAGTGTCACCAGGCGTTTGACATGTCATGCTTCAAAGAGTTATTTTATTTTTAATCGTGTGTATGTGTGTGTGTGCAAGTCCATGTGTGCCCTCTCATGGAGAGGAGTGAGGCTGTGGAGGAAGGTTGCTTCTAATGGGTATTTCTTTGACCTTTCTTGCAAAAACAATCCAAAGTTTTTGTTCTGTTACTAACTGGGTAGCTTGTTGTTTGTGTCAAAACTTGTTACTATGGAGATAATTACTTCTTGTTGACCCAACTGTTGAACACTGTATTTTAAGGCCTGGGTATAAAATCTGCAGAATTGTGTGAGTGGTGACTTCAATGTTCTTTTAAAACTAAATTGCTTTAAAACACAGGCAAAGTTCCTAGCCATTGCCTGAAAGTTCATTTGTACTTCACTCTACAGACTAACTTGTCAATGGTATCTCATGGTGGATGTTTTCTCTGTTGTAGTCAGCATGCTTGCCTTGGGCTAATGTTCAGATCTGTGCATAGCTGTTGCCTATGTGGGACATGTTCCCCCTGTCATATAGAATTTTGAGCCTGTACCTAGGAACACTGCAGGCCAAACCCCCAGACCATAATCTGTGTTCTGTGGTGGCTTCTAGACGGTTAGAATTGATACTATCATCATTTAGCTGATGCACAATTTTGGGGTTTTCAGTGGTTATCTTGTACAGTTTGCTTGTTGACATGTTGGGATTTGCTGCCCAAAGCTCAGGTGTTCTCAGAATTACTTCTTGTTGACCCAACTGTTGAACACTGTATTTTAAGGCCTGGGTATAAAATCTGCAGAATTGTGTGAGTGGTGACTTCACTGTTCTTTTAAAACTAAATTGCTTTAAAATACAGGCAAAGTTCCTAGCCATTGCCTTCTGCAGGGCCCTTCTTCCCCATCAGTCAGTGCTCACCTAGCATTTCTTTGTTCTTGCCTGGGACTTTATCTCCTTCCCCACTAAAAAGCCCCTTTTGTATGTGCATGTGAGATCCATCAAGGCCCAACTCAGAAAACTAGAGTGGTTGATTGTACACGATACTTTTTATAGACAGGGTCCCATGTGTCCTATACTAACCTTGAACTCAGGTTAGCTGAGACTGACCTTGAACTTCTAATCCTCTGGCCTCAACCTCCCAAGGGCTGGTATTTTGTTTTGGGTTTGGCTTTTGTTGTTGTTTTTAGACAGAGTTTCTCTGTATCATTGCATGCCCTGGAACTCACTCTGTAGACCAGGCTGGCCTCAAACTCAGAGGTCCACCTACCTCTGCCTCCCAAGTGCTGGATTGGTGTGTGCTACCATGGCCCTGTGTAAGTGCTCTTATTACAGACATGTGGGGCTCCACACCTGACTTGTGCAGTGCTAGGCAAGCGTTCTACCAAGTGAGCTGCTCGCCCAGCTCTAATTTTCCTTGCTTCAGAACACTCAGTGCCCTTTGGGTTCAGGCTTAGGTGTTTTCCCCTAAGATAATCTTGAAAGTGTGAGAAACATGCAGCTTCTTTGAAATACATATAACAGCATTCAGGAGTTGTATCCTACCCCAGCAAATGCACACAGCAACTGTGAATAGAGATGCGTGTCGAATTTTCCTATGCCGTGGTCAAGGTTGCTCTCCCAGGTATAGGACACACTGGCCCATGTGCCGGGTTTTTCACTCTGATTAGGCCCCACAGATTTCTCCTAACACTTCCTTTTATCCTGCTTCACTATCTAAAAGTAAACAAAATACCGGAACAATAACAAAAAACTTGCCAACACCCAAATCTGACCTGCTTCCTTCTCGTACTACAAAGTTTTCTCATTGGTGTTTTGCCTGCTTGTATATCTGTGTGAGGGTATCCCCTAGAACTGAAATTACTGACAGTTGTTAGCTGCCATGTGGGTGCTGGGAATTGAACTTGGGTCCTCTGTAAGAGCAGTTAGTTCTCTTAACCACTGAGACATCTCTCCAGCCCTCTGTATGATTTCTTTTCTTTCTTTTTTTCTTTTTCTTTTTCTTTTTTTTTTTTGGGGGGGGAGGGGGTTTCAAGACAGGGTTTCTCTGTATAGCTTTGGAGCCTATCCTGGCACTTGCTCTGGAGACCAGGCTGGCTTTGAACTCTCAGAGATCTGCCTGCCTCTGCCTCCCAACTGCTGGGATTAAAGGTATGCACCACCAACGCCTGGGCCCCTCTGTATGATTTCTTAAAAAAAAAAAAATTGTTTTTTTTTTTTTTTTTTTTGGCAAGACCTCATAGCCTGGCTTCCAACCCTCTATGTCGTAGAGGGTTGAACTCCTGATCTTGCCCAGTCTCCCAAGGGCTGGAATTGCAGGCTTGCACCACTGTGCCAGCCCCTGTATATGCTTTGAGAGTGGCTTCACCATCCCCAGGCAAGGCTCCCCAATCTGGATTTCTGAGCCTGAGCTAGGCTGCCATCATTTCCCCTGCAATTCCCCCACCCTCTTCATGTGGGTTAGCATATCCCCATTCTCTTTCCATCCTCCCCTTTCCTTGTTAGGAAAGACCTCATTAGACTAAGATTTCTGAGATCATTTGCCTGATATAAAAGTTCAGAGGTCCATCAGGACTCATCTTCCACAAGCCCTGTTGCCTAGCTACGAAAGTCTCACAAGCCCATCTTTAGGCTTCTGCCTTCAAGTTCCATGCCTTGGCACTTGCTGTTTCTTTTATCTCTGCCCTGACCATCTGTTCCTTTATCTGCAGCCACTATCAAGAGAGTATGGGGGCTTTTAGGAATGTGTAGGAGGGACACCTCTTGCACATGTGGCCAATAGTCAGGGAAGACTTCTTGGAGGTAGAGAATTGATGCTCAGGGCTAGAGAGATGCCTCAATGGTTAAGAGCATGTACAACTCTTGAAGAGAACTAGAATTGATTTCCCAGCACAGAAACACCAGCTCTAGGGAGATCCAATGCCTCTGGCTTCCTTGGGTACCAGTATGGTTGTGCATATACTCTCCCCCATATTTATGTGTATAGTGAGGAGGGTTCTCCCTATGTAGTATGGCTGTGTAGACAAGGCTGGCCTCAAACTCACAGATTTGTCTGCCTCTGCTTCCTAAGTTCTGAGGCTAAAGGTTTGGCAATACACATACATCTCAAAACAAATAAACAAACAACAACAAAAACCTGTTGTTTTTTAGGAGTAAAAAAAAGTATGGTAGATGGGATTGTGGTAGATGGGATTGGTGGTGGTGGTGGTGATGATGGTCTAGGTAAAGGAAGTTCTGTTCATATTCCATAAAAGAGGATGAGGAGGGCAACAACACTCCCCCCCCCAAAAAAAAAAATCTCCTAGACTGTAAGGGCTCTTCTAAGGAACTGAGCCCAGTGAGCCATGCAGGGCATATGACTTTGTACTGAGCAGAATGAGCCTGAGGGAAATTTAAGTGGGTTAGTGGCTTGATAGAATTTTATTTTATTTTTGGGTTTTCTTTTCTTTGTTTTTGTTTGTTTGTTTGTTTGTTTTTAGACAGGGTTTCTCTGTAGTTTTGAAGCCTGTCCTGATGGAACTCTATGGACCAGGCTGGCCTCAAGCTCCACCTGCGTCTCTCTGCCTCTTGAGTGCTAGGCTTAAAGGTGTGTGCCATCTCGCCCAGCAGTTTGATAGGGGTTTAATTAGATGTCAAGTTTTGAATGAAGGATGGAGTTGAGCATGACATGAGGGGATAATTAAGGTCCATGAGAGGGCTGGGCGCAACCCAATGGGTTCTGCATGGTTTCCAAGGGAGTGAAAAAAGATTTGTTGGTGAGTTGAATGTGAAAAAAAACAGACATCAAGAGCAATCAATTTTTAATCCTTTGGCTTTGCCACATGGAGATGCTGTGTCATTAGGTTGAGGACAATAGAGGATAGATCAGGTAGAGGTCCCCTTTGAATACCGAGGAATGAAGCCACAGTTATGTGCCACGGTGCATATGGGGAGGTTGGGAACTACTCTGTATAGTTGGGTTGTATCTTTTCTTCTAGTTGGTGAGGTCCAGGAGTTAAACTCAGTTTTTCTGGCTTGCATGCAAGTGCCTAGAGCCAGTGAGCGGTCACTGCCCAGATACACTTTCTGAGTTTCCACAGTTGGACATCTTGTTTCTTGTCTAAGTCTGGAATTCATTGCAGCTCAGTGCTTAAGATGCACATGTATTCTGTAGAAAGTGGATCTCAGTTGTGCTGAGGTTTCCAAAGACAGTGAGAAGGTGGGAATATCCAGAAAGAGAAAATACTAACAACCTTTAGTTACAAGAAGGCTGGCAGAGTTTGGGGAACTGAAGCTGTGCAAAGTCTGGGATGCAGCTCAGTCCAGAGGGGTTCCCTACCAGGAGCAAAGATGGTGACTAAGGACATCATCTCAGCATCTCTTAAGGGCTGGCAGTCTCCCTCAATTTGGTGCATAATAAATGAATAAATAATTAAAAATGAGAGAGCTGGCTTCTCCCCTCAGAAATAGTTATTTTTGTTGTTGTTGGTTTGCCAGCTCTGTTTTTGTTGTCTATTTACTTATAGACAGGAGGATCTCATGCAGGCCTCAAACTTTGCCAAAGATGACCTTGAATTCCTGCTCCTTTTGCTTCCTCCCAGGTGCTCAGATCACACATGTTCTCCTTTTTCTTTTTTAAATCCTGGATTTAGGATGTTTTAAAATATATATTAGCATTTCTTCACAGTTCATTGTAGAATTTTTTTGTAGTCATGCTGGCTGAGATTATGGTGTTCGGTGTTCTCATTGCACTTGGTTCCTGTGATGGGCAAAGATCTCAGGAACAGAACTTTTGGTGACCTTTCAGGAGGGTTTATGCTGGGGCAGGGGGATGGGAACTAATGCTCTTGTTAAAATAAGCTGGCCAGTGGGTGGTGGTAAGCTTTGAGGAGAGATTTATGAGCAGCATCCTGTTCTGGAATCACTGCTGGGATGGAAGAGGGGGAGCAACTACTATATAAATCAGGAAGGCAGCTCCGGATATGATGTGGGCTGCTGGCAGGTCTGAGGATGACTCGCTGGTATGTTCCTCGGAACACAGGGTTGAGGAGACTCCAGGGGTCCTGTTCTTGAGTCTACACAGGGGCTAGTCTTGAGTTAGGGTGGGTCCATTTCCCTAAGGGGAAAACAGTGGAGCAAAGACAGAGACATGGTACTGTGTCCCAGAGTCACCTATAGTCTTCAGTTGCTTCCTGAATTGTGAAGAAAAGGAGAGGTGAGCCATGTGGGAGGGAGTGGGAGATTGTGTAGATTTTCCTGGGTCTTATGTTGAGCTCATCCATCTCTCCATGGATCACCTGCTTGTTCATTCCAGAGTTTGCAGACGTTCCCACTCAGTGTAGGGTATGCGTGTGAAAGCTAACATCTTGACCAGAGGGAAAAGCATTGACCTAACTAACTCTCCCTCCCATCATTGAAGGACAAATTTAGTAGAAGAGTGGATTCTAAGATTAGGGCTGGGAAGATGGTTCAGCACTTAATGCTCCCTCAGAATCAAGAGTTCAGTTCTCAGTTCCCATTATCAGCTCATAACTGCCTGTAACTCCAACTCCAAAGGGCCCAGTGTCAAAGGCCTACAGATGCTGTACCCACTCAGGCAAACAGGTACACGCAAACATTCATAATTTTTTTTCCTTTAAAAGGGGTAAGATTGGAATGTAGCTGCGTTGGCAGAGTGCCGGTCTAGCATTCATAAAGCCCTGAATTCCATTCCTAGCATTGTATAAACTGGGTGTGCCACCAAGGACAGTCTCAGCTAGTTCCAGTCTGGCCTGGGATACCTGGGGCTGTGTCTAATAAATAAATGAATAAATAAATATAAGACCATCCCCTGTTTTGGGAAGTCTACAAATTGCCAAGTAGAATGAAAGGCACTCGATTTTTTTCTGGGTAATATCCTTATTCCATCTGCCAGACTGTGTAATTCCAGCACTTGGGAAGCAGAGGCAGGGGCATCTCTGAGTTTGAGGACAGCTTGGTCTACAAAATAAGTTTCAGGATAGCCAGGGCTACATAGAGAAACCCTATCTTGATCTAGATGAGTGCACATATAACAGGTTTGAGAGTAGAATAATACATTTAGAGTCACTCCCTACCCCCAGTTTATATACTTAGATCTAATTGTAAGGATTCAGGCATTATGCTGGCCTGCCCCTATCACATGGCAGAATGCACTCAGGCAGTGCCTTGGTCAGCATGCAGGTGCAAATGACCCCTTTAAAACAAAGACCCCTGCCCATTTATGCTCTCTTTGCCTGCTCCCGTCTTTCCACTCTCTTCCCCGCTGTTCCCCTGGGGCAGACAGGACTTTTCCTGTCTCCCTCTTCTCTTCGGTCCTTTCTCTGTCTCTGTCTCTCTTTACCTCTTTTCTCTCTCCTTCCCCCCTTCCCTCCCCTTTCTAATAAAACTTCTCACTTAAGCTCTGTCTGCCTGGCATGTTTGTCCCTCTGCCTCAGTCACCCTCCCCTGCCATGGAATCCACCAATGTTCCTCACGCTTTATCATAGCAGTAATAATTGTATGTTTGTTTTTGAAATTATGTGTGGAGATTTGCTGTGTAGGTAAATTTCTGCTGTTACTTACTAAAATGTTCTTACCCTGGCTTCCACCCCAGTGCCATTTGCACACCTACACATACATGTCTCATGGGAATCGGGATTCACTAGACTTAGTACAGGTTAAGTGAAGTTCATTTGGGGAGAATGTACTTACACACGAAACAGATGACCACCGAGGGTTCCCCTCTCCAAGGACCCACCCAGGCTGCTCCCCATGACCCGACTGGAAGCAACAGAGAGACTACCTGTGTTCCAACCCCAGACCTAAACCCATTCTCCATTATGTCCGCACCTATGACCGTGCCCAAATGGGCATGGTCAGCACTACAGGTGTGAGTGAGGTGGATCTCTCACTATACATACATACAGGTGTGTGTGTGTGTGTGTGTGTGTGTGTGTGTGTTCAAGGACTAAGTCTTCATTCTTCTGCGTCCTTTAGAGAAAATGAAAATGTTTTTCAGTCACTGTATTATCACTGTGATAAAACCCCAAGGAAGAAGTTTGTTTTGTCTCTTGATTTCAGAGGTATCCCTACATGGTGGCTTGGCCCCTGCAACAGTGTCATGTGTCTTTGTGGGAGTACTGTAGGAAGCTTGCTCACCCCGTATCGACTAGAAAGTCAATAGGGAAGGGGTGAGAGACACACAGTGAGTCTGGAGCCCCAATATTCCCTTTTAAAGGCACATCCAGGGAGCTTCCTTCCTCTACATGCCACATCTAAAGTGCCACCACCTCTCAGTGGCTCCACAGGCAGTGACCTAAGCTTTTACTTCAAGGGACTTTTGGGGGGACAATTCAGATCCCAATTGCAACAGTGGGCTTGTGAGTGCCATTTGTATTCCAGGCATTGCTCTGTTCAGCTAAAGATACAAGATCTTTCTGGTATCAATGTCATGTGTTTAAAGAGTAGGCATGTACCAGGGTCATAGGGCAAGACTGGTTGGTGGGGTAGACTCAGGTGGACAAGGAAGCTCATGCTCTTGTCAATACATTGCCAGGAGAGCCTCTTTAATAAACCAAATAAGTAAAGACCCGAGGGCTGGAACTAGTCATGGAGGTAAGTTCTTTTGTTTTTTGTTTTGTTTTTTTGTTTTTTGTTTTTTGAGACAAGATTTCTCTAGCTTTGGAGGTTGTCCTGGAACTCGCTCTGTAGACCAGGCTGGCCTTGAACTCACAGAGATCCACCTGCCTCTGCCTCCGAAGCACCAACACCCGGCTCATGGAGGCAAGTTTTTGAGACAGGGTTTCTCTGAGTAGCCCTAGCTTTCCTGGAACTCCATATGTAAACCAGGCTAGTCTCTAACTCATAGAGACCAGTCCGCCTCTTCCTCCTGAGTGCTGGGTTTGAAGGCATGTCTTGACTGTGGAGGTAGCTTTGCCTGGAAACAGACTTCATAGAGCCCAGAGGTGATATGTGCTCTGCGTGTTTCTGAGCCAGCAAAGTGGCTGTGAGACTGGGGCTATGAGAGAAGGACATGGTTCCCCGGGGCAGGTTATGTTTGGGGTAGGGGAGTGCTGCATTTGTTAATGGGTGGTGGCAGCTACCAGGGAGGAAGCATATTGTCAGCACACACCTTTTGTGGGACACTTGGGAAGCTTTGTTGTGTTATGTTACAGTCAGCATTGGGGAAACCCCTTGCGGTGGATGGAGTCCTCTTTCTCTCAGTTTACAGAGAGAACAGAATTAAGGGGATGAAACCATTCCAGAGTAGGGGCCAGATGCCCGGTGGTCACTTCAGTGGCCTTTACTCACAAAACAGTCTAATATGGTAATTTCTATTTCCTAGCTTGTTGTTGTTATTGTGGTTTTTGAGGCAGTTTTACTATGTAGCCCAGGCTGACCTCAAACTTGTGATCAGCCTGTCTCCCTCCTCAATGATGACAGGCGTGTGTCACTACACTGAGGTCATGGCATGTTATGTTTCAGATCAGTTACTGTGACTATTACCTTGACACTACAGAATGTCTGGGGCCTTCTGGCCTCTGTCCCCTTCTTCAGTAGACATGGTATTTTTGAGCCCATCAGTGTGAGTTCATGTCACCTTTTCCATGACAAAGTGAGCCTGAACCCACATCCCCAGCCCTGGACTATCAGCCTGGATTAATCAGGCCCCGAGATTATCTATTTTGAGGCTGGTAAATTAAACAAAACTTTGACTTTCATCAAAAGCTTGTCAAGGGGCTTCTCTCTGGAGGCACAAAGCTCTATTCTGTGTTCCCAGCCGTGGTTCAACAACCAGATGACTTCTTAGGCGTTTACAGCATTGAGCAGTGTTACACAGTTGCAAACAGAGGAGGTCCTGGGGCGTTGTGGCTGGGGACTTGGAAAAAGGCTTTGTGATCACCTGGACTGGGTATTAAAGTCGGGAGATAAGAGAACGGGTTTCAGTCTGAGAGAGCCAGATGGGTGATTCGGCAGAGGAGCCTGCAACATTTTCTTCTATTGCAGGAATAGTCTGTCGCAGCCCAAATGTCTCCAAGAAAAGAGAAAGGAGGCAGTTGGTTCAGCAAGAGAAGATGGAACTACTTGGACTATACTGGAAAGTGTAGAATGGTAGCTAGTGGCTCTGCTGTAAACAGTCCAGAATGGTAGCCAGTGGCCCACACTGTGGCCAGGGAGTTAGAAGCAAAAATGTTCTGTCAGGATAAATAAACATAGATTTCAAAGAATTAGTCTGGGGGTGGGGAGAATAAAACTACATCTTCCATAACTAACTGCAAGTAAACTGCTTGGGGCTGAATCCCTGTGTCCAGTCCCCAGCGCTGCCTACAAACTGGGTGTGCCATCCTGTCACTCTGGAGTTGGAGGCAAGAGGCTCAAAAGCTCTTGTATATAGTAAATATGAGGCTAGCCTGGGCTATTTGAGATCCTGTCACAAGGAAAAAAAAAAGGTACTGTTTCTTTTTATTTTTGAGACAGTCTCATTATGTAGCTCAGCCTGACTTCAAACTCAGAGATCTGCCTGCTTCTGTCTCCCTAACACTGGAATTAAAAGTGCACCACACCCAGCAATACTGGTTTTCTGCTTTTTGTTTGTTTGTTTTTGTTTTTGTTTTTTTAAAGGTAGGGTTTCTGTATGTAACCTTGGCTGACCTCAAACTCAAACTCACCTTCTGCTGGGATTAAAAGTGTACACTGCTGCCTACCACCACCACCACCAGACCCAATACTGCTTCTTTTAAATATGGTCACTAGACATGATAACCCAGCATTAACTTGTTCATGAATGGACTTGAATTTGCTAAGTAGCTGAGGCTGGAATTACAAGCATTTACCACCATTTCTAGCTTGCAAATTTAAATTTAAACTAGATTGTATCTCCTCATCACAGCCTAGCTAGGCCAGGGCCAGTCACTGGAGAAAAGGAAATAAAAGAGGTGAAAGAATTCGGGAGAAAACAAAAGATAAGAACACCTGGGCAGGAAGATTCTGGAGTTCACTACGGGAGGTGTGGAACCTAAGGCTTTTGACCTTGGTCACAGTCTGCAAGTAGGAGTGTTGCTGGAGGCTTTGAAGATGGAGGTTGTTAGTCCTCCATGCAGGAGTTAACTTGGCAGCTTTTGGGGGAGTGGATTAGCCCTGGTGAGGCTGGAGGTGGAGACTGGTTTGGTCAGTACCCATCACACCTGCCTGCTCTTGCGCTGCCACATCTTCGAGTGTGGAAAGTGTGGCTTTCTGGTGGTGGACTATAGGAATAACCCCCAGACTGCCTTGATAGTGAATTTCACATTGACTTCATCATCCAACCTTTATAGCCCCTTAAATGACTGTAGCCAGGCAGAAACGTATCCTCTCCTTATTTCCAGATGCAGAGGGAACAGCTAAGGAACACACTAGCGCAGAGATTTTCTTTGGGACCCAACCTCATTTTAGTGGGCTGATGTTTTTTTTCTTATCCATCCATTGGTCAAATCCTTATTGAACATCCACTATGCCACGAAGAGCATTTAAAAGATAAAATCTGACCCGAGGCTTTTTTTTTTATGTTTTATTTTAAAAGATAAAATCTGACTCAGAGCTTCGCTGCCTTGTCAGAGGCCCAGGGTTGTATTAAACCAGGTAGGGTGGTGCAGGGCTGAATCCCAGTTCTCAGGAGACAGGCAAAAGAGCAAGCAAAAGAACTGGATGGAAACTGCCACAGAGCAAGCTACAGGCCAATGTGGCTATATTCTCTCTCTCTCTCTCTCTCTCTCTCTCTCTCTCTCTCTGTGTGTGTGTGTGTGTGTGTGTGTGTGTGTGTGTGTGTGTCTAGACTCAGACTCTTGGCAGTCCAAAATTAAGGGCACATGGAAAGGGTAGGGAGGCCTAACACAAAAGTCTGGTGGAATTTTCTTGATAGAGTGAAGAACTTTGTTACACTTAACAATTAACTGTGAAAATTGCTTGCATAGAGAATAATATTCTTAAAGTGTTGTTTCAAGTAAGAATGTTAAATAGCAATCAGTTATGTATGTATGATCTTTGGGTTTAACTTACTTTTTCTCTCAGTAGCAAGCAAGCCTTTAACACTCTGGAAATCTTAAACAAGTTTTTGGACATTGTTTACAGTCAAAACTTGTTTTAAAGCCCTTGTAACCTAGTATTGTAAAGATTCTTTCCATCCTTGTGACTCAAGGTTTTTATCTTATCAGACTGTTTTCCTATCTACTGAAAACTTCCTAGGATCTCGTTTACCAAGAAGGAAAGGAAAATAAAAAAGTCCTTAGGAATGCTGTAAACTAGGCAGGTCGGGGTATCACATGTCTGTAGTTCCAGGACTGGAGAACCAGAGGCAGGGGGACAGAACACACACACACACACACACACACACACACACACACACACACACACACACACACCCCATTCTTTTTCTTGTTTGTTTTTTTAAGACAAGGTTTCTTCTCTCTGTAGCTTTGGGTGTCCTGGAACTTCCTTTGTAGATCCGACTGCCTCTGCCTCCCTAGTGCTGGCATTAAGTCAGCACCATCTGACTTATAGTTATGTGTAGACCTGGTTGTCTTGGAACTCTATATACCAAGATGACCTAAAATTTATGGACTTTATCTGCCTCTGCCTCTGAGTGCTGGGATAAAAGGATGAGCTACACTACCCCGTTGAGTTGGTCTACCTAGCCAGCCAGAGCCACATGCAGAGACCCTGTTACTGAGTTGGTCTATATATTTCATTCCTGTATATAGCCATATACTGAGATTTTGTCCCAGCAGTAGTGAAACTATTTTTTGGTTTCTTTTTTTTTTTAATTTATTTATTATGTTTACAGTGCTTGGCTTGCATGTATGCCTGTAGGCCAGAAAAGGGCACCAAATCTCATTACAGATGGTTGTGAGCCACCATGTGGTTGCTGAGAATTGAACTCAGGACCTTTGGAAGAGCAAACAATGCTCTTAACCGCTGTTTATTTTTCAATAAACAACTTTGCTTCACTCTATCTTTTTTTGAAATGATTTTTCTTTTTAAAATATAAATTTTTATTTGTACTGTGTTTTGCCTGTTTGCAGGTATGTGTACCATATGCATGCAGTGTCTACAAAGGCCAGAAGGGTGTGTCAAAATCCTCTAAAATTGGAGTTAACTGATTGTTGTAAGTTCAGGGAATTGAATGAGGCTCCAGGAGGAACAGCCAGCTCTTAGCTTGAGCCATCTTTCCAGTCCCCTTCCCCTTATAAAGAACTAGTGGTATGAGGAAACCTATACATGTATTTATTAATACCTTCTGTGCACTAGGTTTAGGTGTTAAAAATAAAACAGATACGTTTTATCATCCTGCTTCTCAAGTGCATTCTTTAGTGGGAGAGACAGAAACCAAAACTGAAAATTGACTTAATGAGTGATTGAGGCTTTATTTTACTCAGTGATAGGATGAGTGTGTCCCTAACTCCACCAGACAAAAGTAATCAGAGTAAATTGGAAGGGTAGGAAAGTCAAGTTTAGGTCAAAAGGAGGTGACACTGAGCAAAAGCATTCTAGGAGATTATCACAGGGTGAGTAAAGGAATGTGCAGTGTGGAGCTCAGTGTTGTGCCATAAGGAGGGACCAACAGAGGCAACGATGGATGGGTGGATGGATGGATAGATAGATCATAGGTAGATGATAGATAGGTAGATGATAGAGATAGGTAGATGATAGATAGATGATAGGTAGGTAGATAGTTAGATAAATAGGTAGATATAGGTAGATAGATAAATAGGTAAGTGTGCTTTCTGTCACTTAGAGGAAAGGAAAGGGTTTAGTGATGAGTATTTGAAGGGCTCTCCATGTAGAAGCCTGGTATTTGGATTGTGTTCCTAGAACCTGGAAGTACAGTGTGTTAGTCAGTATAGAGCTGAGAAGCACATGAAGTCATGGTTGGTAGATGTCATAGCCTGTGACATGCTCTTGCCTGCTGGGTGGACGAGGCTAGGGTTTTATTTTGTTTTCGCAGCCTCCTGGGCTTCATCTTGTCATCTGTAACCCTGGGATAGTGAGAGCTCTGTTGTCAGGTCACCAGCAGGACTGATTAAATTGATCCCTGTCACTTTCTTGGAACAGTGTCTGGTACACAGTAAGTTCCCAAGAAGGACAGTGGCTGAAGGAAGGTTCCTATCTCTTCACATTGTGTTGGAAGGAACCTGGAGCTCCTGCAGGCCCCTGGCTCTGACTGCCATGGTACATATGAAGGAGCCTTTGGCCTTCTCACAGTTTTAGAGGGACTGTGAGCACATGTGTTAGGGTGTTGAGGTCTGGAAATGAGTTTCTGTGTGTTCCCTTGCCTCCTGCATAATTACCTGTGCCCTCGCCTGTGTTCCCACAGCATTCCAGCTCCATGGCGGTATTTTCCCACTGTATTTTATGGTGTGTGCTTCTTGTTCAAGACCAAGCCCCTCAGGGTGTTAAGGACTGTGTGGTTAGTCATCTTCACATCCCAGTGCCAAAAGAATGCCTAGTGCTGGCACATTCTGGGCACTTGATAAATGCTTGTTGAATTTATTTGAAAGGTTTGCCAGGGAGTTGCCCTAACTTATAATTCAGGAGAAAGGTTCTCCCGAGGGAGAAGTCTGGGCCTGTTGCTATGGGAGGGTGTTTTCACTCTTTCATGCAACAAGTATTTATTGAGTGCCTACTGCACACGGTGTTGTGGGGGATATGGAGATGAGTCAGGCTGCCCTCTGCCCTGGGTTGTGTTGATTCTGATAGTCTTAATTATGGGTGTACTGGAAGCAGTAAATGGTTGCTGATAGGTGTAATGAGAAATACGCTGTGAAGTGGTTTTCTTGTATTGGAGGCTTTGTTTGGAAGTGTAATTACTTTGATCAAGGAATCTTGGAGTTTTGTTTTGTTTCATCACATCTCATTTCTCATATTTCATTTTTATATTGTGACGGAATCTGTCTGGTCAGTTTACAAACTGTTGGATTTTAATGCTGAGTAGATATGACTCCCATCTGTGTGAGGTGTACGGATATGGCCTTAGCTAAAATATTTTCATGACTTCTAATAGATTTTTCTGGGATTTACTTCACAGTGTTGGGTATTACTTTTGATTAGAGGTGCCTAGTTACACGGCTCTAATTCCAGCTGTGTTTTGAATTTACTGGCTGGCTTGTCTTTGCTTTTCTCCCTATAATTTTCTTGCACTTTCAAACGCCCCTACTCCCTCCCTTTAACTAGAAAAGGCTATCTTGCTTTGTTTGAGTATAACTTTTGCTTGGATGAGTTCTAAAAACCAGGAATCTTTCCCTGTTTTGCCAAGGAGTTTTCTCCTGGCAAGTTTGCCTTAGGCCCTCCAACTCTGTTGGTCTCTAGATTCCAGGGACTTCCACTCCGGAGTCCCCCTGCCAGTGTTAGCACATGGGCAAGTCCTGGTACACTAAAGCCCTGCGTAAATATGCATGGCTTTAGATGAACCGATAAGCATGAAGTGTGTGAGGGGGTGGGGGTTGTTTCTAAACTGCCCAAGTTTCTCAGGAGGATATTTTAATAGTTCTTTGTGAAATTTTTATTTGGGAACCTTTAAAATATCCTATCAGAATAATTGAAGTATCAATTAAATATGGAAAGGTCCAGTCCTATATACTAAGATGGGCCACTAGACTGGCAAATGCCTGGAGTTTGACAAACATGTATTGTTGCTGTAGCTGGTAGGAATGCGGAATAGTACATAGCTCAGTAACAATGTGAAGTACACATCTGGGCTTTGTCCTGTTTCTTGGCACTAACCCCTGACATCCTTGGCATCTTCAGAGTGATAAATGCCTTGTCATATGCTATGGAGACCAATCACTCAAATGACCAAGGGCTGATTAAAATCAGCCCACCTCCTGGAATAAATCTTGTGAAATAAAAGGATATGGGTTGTAAAGAACCCTGAGACCCACTCACCATGCAATAAGGACCCTGAACACAACAGTTACATCTGAAAACCAGCTGGACAGTTTATGCTGTGGATAGAAACTTACCTTTCATAAAGTTTCTGCACCCCATATCTTTTGGTCACCATTCTCTTTGAAACATCTGGTAAAGAAAATATTATAGGGTTCTAGTTTTCTCTAAATAGCATTTTTTCATCCTTATCTTCAGTCATTGAACAAAGTAGACAATTTTAAGCATTGGATTTCTTTTTAAAGATTTATTTATTATTCTGCATGTATGCCTTATGCCAGAAGAGGGCATCAGATACTATTATAGATGATTGTGAGCCACCATGTGGTTACTGGGACTTGAACTCAGGACCCCTGGAAGAGCAGCTAGTGCCTTTAACTGTTAAGCCATCTCTCCAGCCTGGCAATGAATTTCTTTTAAACCCTAGATATTTCTAGAGAAAACCAAACTAACTCAAAAGTAACTTTATTTGGGTGTAATGTGTCAAAACATAGCTAGTTAGCAGCAGGAAAATTTTTTCTAAAGATCTGGTACTGTTCCCTCAATGTAACAGACTTTCCTTGTGTATATGTGTGTCTGTCTGCCTCTCTGTGTGTCTCTGTGTGTGTATGTCTGTGTGTCTGCCTGTGGGTATATTTTCAGTCTCATGTATCCCAGGCTGGCTTCATACAGGCCAGGTGTTCTCGAACTCAAATCTCCAGTTTTCATAGTGGTGGAATTCACATACTCACCACCCTGATCAGCTAACAATAGTATTAATATTTTTGTAATTTATTAGGCACCATGCATATCTATGATGTGTGTATCTCTAATCTCCACTCTAATCTCCACAGTATATGGAGATTAGAGTCTGTTCTCTCTGCTGCGTGGGTTCCTGGAATCCAATGCAGGCTGTCATGTTTGACAGCAAGCGCCTTTACCCATTGAGCTGGCCCAACAATAGCTTCCTAAGAGAGACTGTGGAAAACAGTGGTTCTGAGGCTGGACCCTGGTGAGAGAACCTTATCTCAGTCCCGAATCTTACCAGATGCATGACTCTGAGAAAGCCGGCAGTCTCACGAGGTTCATTTTCCTTATCTGTGTTCAGCAAGGGTGACCACACTGTGTGGTTGAAGCTTGTCGTAGGAATTAATTGACTATTAAAGCATGTATAACAGGCTGTTCAGTAAGCTTGAGTTTCTTACAGAATCATTCCCCACACTTGCCGTAGACTTTGGATTCTAGTCTAAAGATACCAAGGACTATCCCCCTCATGTCTGGAAGAAAGGGACCTTTAGGTGGATTTTCAGGGGGAGCCCATTAAGTTAACCTTTTTCCAGCAGCAGGCTAGCCCTAGTTTCGGGGTGTTCCTGCCTTGTGAGGACACTAGCAAGCTTGTCAACAGGGAGAAGCTCCCAGCTGTGAGTTCACCTTGATGAAGTTTTAGTTGGATTAGCAGTGGCATGCCCCCCATTATGAGAACCTCAAAATTTCTCTTGCTGGAGCTTCACCTTTCTGCTTTCCCTCTCTCTTCCTTGTGTGCAGGGATGTATCTCAGGGCTTGGGAGATGCTGAGTACCCCCCAAACCTTAAGCTCACCCACCCCGGCCCGACTCCCAGAACTTCCTTAAATAGATCTTTGAACACAGGCTTTGAAGTAATAATTTTAGTTCAGTAAACTATAGATTTTTTTAAAGATGGTATTAAATTACTTTTATGTGTCTGTATGAAAGAATTTGCAAAGAGCCTAGAAGAAGATATCAGATCCCTGGGAGCTAGCTACAGGTGGTTATGAGCCACTCAATAAGAATTAGGGAAATGTGGGCTGGAGAGATGGCTCAGAGGTTAAGAGCCCTGACTGCTCTTCCAGAGGTCCTGAGTTCAATTCCCAGCAACCACATGGTGGCTTCACAACCATCCGTTATGAGATCTGGTGCCCTCTTCTGGTGTGCAGATATACATGGAAGCAGAATGTTGTATACATAATAAATAAATACAATCTCTAAAAAAAAAAAATAGACCATTATTAAAAAAAAAAAGAATTAGGGAAATGTAACTCAGGTCCTCTACAAGAGCAGCAGGCACCTTTACCCAAGCCAACTGTTGATCGTGAAAATCTTTAATAATATTAATAATTGGTTATTATTTAACTTTCCCTCATATTTACTTTATCTTCACCACGTTTGGAATTTAGCTGGAAGGTGGAACCCCTGATAATCTTCCAGTACTTGGGAGGTGGATATAATTCAAGTCTCCCTTGTTACATAGAGAGCTGGAGGCTAGCCTGGGATACAGGAGACTACTCTATCCTCTCCCCAACTTAGGCAATGGAGCTACTCTTTATCTCTTTGAGGTAATGCAAATACTCCTCTCTCCCACCATCTCTAGCCCCAAATTATCTATAGTGTTGCATATGGCTTTAGAAATAACAGGGGCTTAATTTTTTTGAGACAGGGTTTTTCTATGTAGCCCTGGTTGTTCTGGAACACTGTAGATCAGAACTCTGGCCTCTAAGAGATCTGCCTGCCTCTTCCTCCTGTGGGCTAGGATTAAGGGGGTGGGCCAATACCACCTGCTGGTTTTATTTTTATTTATTTTTAATCTTACTGTATTTGTGAATTAGGTAAAGAATGGAGCTGGGTGGTGGTGGTGCACACCTTTAATCCCATCGCTCGGGGAGCCAGAGGCAGGCTGATCACAGTTTGAGGCCAACCTGGTCTACAGAGTGAGTTCCAGGACAGCAAGGACCATTACACAAAGAGACTGTTGAAAAACCAAAAAATAAAAAAAGGATGGAGACAGACAAATAAAGCTCTCCTGGCTCTCTGGAAGAGAGCCTTGGTCCTAGATGTAGTGTCAAATTCACACCCCAGATTAAGCTCTGAATTGCTTGGTGTCAAACACTTACTAGAAATAAAAGAAACACATTCACAACTGGCATCCTAGAATATGCCAATAGTTGATGGAACCTCATTTCTGTGTGGGAGGCCAGATCTCAGCGTAGTTCAGAAGCTGCCAGTACTGAGAATTGTATGTGTAATTCTTCCTCTTCCCCAAGGCAAAAACACCCCCAAGAGACTTAGAAGTATTCCTGTCTTCCAATTCTTAAATCCTCCCCCTGGTTTTGTGTCTTCAGGGAAATTTTAGGGTAGTTTGGGACTAGGAAAAAGTCACTAAGAAATAGATGACTGTTCCTTTGATTAGTGTTTCTCTCTCTGAGACATAAACTCCTGGTGTAGCCCACCCTACCTTCAACTCTCTCTCTCTGTTTGCCTCAGCCTCCTGAGTGTCCAGTGGTCACTTTCCTTTGAGACTTTACAGAATGTCATATGTTTTATAATGTGACACTTTTCAGATGTCAATGGCAGTGTGAACTGCCTGAGAATTTTGTGAAATTCCACTCTGATTTGGCAGACTGATGAGGGAACCTGGCCTACCTGTCAAACCAGCAGCCAGTATTAAGGGGTGCCAACGGAGTGGTGGCTTGCTTTTCATGGTCAGGCCCAAAAATAGAGATTCTCAAGCTTTCAGGTAGATTAAGTCACCCGAGGACAACTGACTCATAGCTCCATCCTCAGAGACATTGACCTGGGCTTGGCTAGAGGGTGTTAGGATGGGTCAGGATGGCAGAAACACACAAGTTACCCATGTGATTCTCACCTGCAGCCATTTGTGAACCACCACACTATCAGGAAGTACTTGCTTTCAAAATGAGGATGTGAGAGCTGGAGAAATATGGTTCAGTGGCTAAGGGCACATACTGCCTCTTGCAGAATACCTCAGTTTTGTTCCTAGCATCCATGTTAGTCAGTTCACAACCACTTGTAACTTCAGCTTCAGGGAATCCATCACCATTTGTCAGCCTCCAAGGGCACCAAGCTCATGTATACAAACTTGAGGGTGTACACACACACACACACAGAGGGAGGGGGGAGGGAGAGAGAGAGAGGGAGGGAGAGAGACAGGGGGGGCAGAGAGAGAACACATTTTAAAACCAAAGTGGTAATGTGTCTCTTTAAAATTGTTTTGTTTGTTTTTCCTTTGTTGGACCTAAGTTTGGAAGACATTTCTTTACTAAGCATTGTGGGTCAGTGGTGTAACACTCAGCTGCTGTGCCAAGGCTTTGGATTCATCCCTAAGCACTGGGTAAACAAATACATAAAGAAACAAACTCCCAGGGCTGGAGAGATGGCTCAGAGGTTAAGAGCACTGTCTGTTCTTCCAGAGGTCCTGAGTTCAATTCCCAGCAACCACCTGGTAGCTCACAACCATCTTTAATGAGGCCGTCTTATGCCTTCTTCTGGCATGCAGGCATGTGTGTAAATAAATCACTGTATACATACTAAATAAATAAATCTTACAAAAAAAAAAAAAGAGAAACAGACTCCCCACATCCATTGTGTTTCGTCTCTGTTGTTGTCATCTTGTTGTGATAAAATGCTGTAATTTAGATAATTTAAGGGAGAAAGGGCTTATTTTTTAAAAGAATTATTTTTATTTTACATGCATGGGTATTTTGCCTGCATGTCTGTGCGCGGCATTCATTCCTCACACCCTCAGATGCCCGTAGAGGCCGTCAGATCTCCTTCTGATTGTTGTTTCAGTTGTTAGCCCCCATGTGGGTGCTGGGTATGGAACCCTGGTCCCTCGGAAGATCAGCCCGTGCTCTTAACCACTGAGTCATCTCTGCTGCCCCAGAGGGAAAGGGCTTCTTCCAGCTCATGGTTCAAAGGTACATCTATCGTAGTGTGGAAATCACAGTGGCAGAAAAGCAGCTGGCCACACCACATCCATAATCAGGAAGCAAACAGTTCCTTTTCTCCATCCCAAATTTGGGATGGTGTCACACACATTGAGCAGGTGTTTAACACCCCAGTTAAGTCAAGGTGATCCTCTACAGGCTCTTCTGGAGGCCCATTTCCCATGTGACTCCAGATCTGTCAAGTTGACAGTCGCTCTATCATTGACCTCCCCAAGTCACCCCTGTGCTTTCCTCCTCCTGAAAGGTCTCTGGAGTTGGTGTATGGGTGATCAATGTCTGGAACTGTAAGTGACAAAGGGGAAAAGAGATCATGTGCTGTGGGCCATTCTGCCCAACTCTGGCCCTGTTGAGCCAGAGGTACTTTGGGGGTCATCCCCCCTCCCTCCAGCCCTGACTGGTTTCTCTGCTGGCTCTTGCTCTCCCTCCATCTGCATTCGGTCTGTGTAAAGGGTTTCATTTCCTGTGTTCTGCCTATTTGCTGGTGTACAGTTGTCATGTAAAAAACACAGGGAGCCCAAATTTCTTTTAGTGCTGACTGTGACAGTTAAGGAAAGCACATGACCTGGTACTGTTTAGTTTTGTGGTATTCAGATTCTTCATGATCTGCTAATGGGAAACACCCCTTGAGTTCTGCCTCCTGCAGAGTTGCCCAGAGTGGAAGCAATGAATCAACATCCCCTTCTTCTTTCCTGGTTTCCTTTCTGGTTGAGAACCTGTGGGTTTCTTCTGTGTGGAAACTGTTCTTTGCAAACCAAAGGCACAGCTATGGTAGTGTGGTCTGTGTGTATTGCATGGACTTATTTTTTGTGGTGATTCCTTCAACTTTATAATCCTCCCATACACTCAGGATCCAGAATCAGACTCTGAAGAAGGGAGTAGATAGAAGAGCCAACTTTCATCTACAGCCACACCACTCTGACCAGGGTTGTGTCTGGTTAGTACTTGGATGGGAGAAGACTCAACTTTCTTTCTTTTTTTGGTTTTTTGAAACAGGGTTTCTCTGTGGCTTTGGAGGCTGTCCTGGAGCTAGCTCTTTGTAGACCAGGTTGGTCTCGAACTCACAGAGATCCTCCTGCCTCAGTCTCCCAAGTGCTGGGATTAAAGGTGTGTGCCACCAACGCCTGGATGGATGATTTCTCAGTTTTTTAAAGCATGGTAATAGAAGATACAAATGTTGAGGATGCTAGTAAGATGCTAGATGCTATGTGTGGCATCCTTTGTCTCCTTCAGATATGTAAATAATAGGTTTTTTTTTTTTTTTTTTTTTTTTTTTTTTCTGGCTGGCCTGGAACTGAGAGATCTGCCAGCCTCTGCCTCCCAAGTTCTGGGATTAAAGGCATGCTTCCAACCAGGAGTGGTGGCACAGCCTGTTATTTCTGAAGTTGAGGCGTTGGAAGACTGAGGTCAAAATCACTGTAGATCACACAGGGGGAGTTCTTGTTTTAAAAACTGTCTGTAGGCTGAGCATGGTGGCATAGGCCTTTAATCCCAGCACTCTGGGAGGCAGAAGCAGGTGGAACTCTGAGACTTACCTGGTCTACAAAGTGCATTCCAGGACAGCCAGAGCTAGGTGACCCTTTCTAAAACCAAACCAAACAAAAAAGCATCAACAAATAGATAGTAAAAACATGGAAGCAGAATGTTGTATACATAATAAATAAATAAAATCTTTAAAACAAACAAACAAACAAACAGTCTATGTTGTTTGGGATGGGACAAATGAAACTTGGAGGTAAGAACTAGTACTTGCATATAGGGGCAGAGATGACCTAGAAGGTTTTATGAACAGAGAAATAGAAGATAAGGACAAGTGAAGCAAAAATGCATAACTGAAGAAAATGGGAATTTTTGTTTTGAGTTCCTCTTTTAAAATGGTACAAATTTACAAGTCCTCATTCTTAAAGTAGCCAGTGAGATCAGGAAGTCTGAGCAGCTGGTTGTCCTTCCTTTCTTGTCCTGAATGCCTGGGAGGCAAGGCATGAGGGCTGGCGATGACGGGCTTGCTACCTAGAGGTGTTTGATGAGTAGTCATGCAGGAATACTTGTTGAGCTCCAGAACTGGGACTCAGCCACCCTCTGAGAGAGCAGTTCCTTGGAAGTGGTATGGTTCTTAATCCTGGAGCAAGCACCGTTTCAGATCGATTTGGAATGGATTAGAGGCTTTTTTTTCTTTATCCAACCGAGAGGGCAAGTGGAAGTGAGAGTGAACCAGAATAGTGTTTGCAACAAAGAAGGCATTTGGGATTAGGAGGAGGGGGGCATTTGGAAATGAGAGACCTGGAAATAGCTTTCCTTAAAACCTACTTTGCCCTCACACATACTGGGACTCCCCAAGGAACCCCAGTTTGCAGAGGCAGGTTAATGATTGAGGGGTATGTAGAGCCAGGGATCTTTCCCCGCTGTGTCTCAGGCATGCAGAGGGAGGCACCTTCAACCCTCTCCTCACTTGCCTCTCCTCCCTTCTACTCGGTCTGTTTTGGTTTTATTTTATTTTATTTTATTTTTAGAATCTGGAACACTTCTTTTGGCAAAGTGATTTTGACCTTATCCTCTTCAACTACAACACAATGAAACAAAGTAGCATTTCTTGGGAGATTGACCTACGTAGCTCAGGCCATTTTGGTTTATGATAGTCACATGCCCATTGTGGTATAAATGTGTATACTGAAGTAGTTTAGAGCCAATGAGGCAACCTACATTTAAAAAATCATATGTTGGGTGTAGTGGTACAATCCCAGAGTCCCAATACTGCGGAAACAGGCAAGAAGATCTGTGCAAGTTCTAGGCCAGCCTGGTCTACATAGCAAGTACTTTGGAATGCTTTAAATAGGCATCTAAAAACCTTTTTGTGTGCTTTATCAAATGAACAGTGGAGTATTCCAGTGATGGCTCTGAACTGCCTCTCATTCTCTCTAATTCTCCCCGTCCTCCCACCTTTTCTCTTACCTCTCCTTCACTTGCTCTCCTACCTGCTCTTCTAGCTTTTTGGGACAGGGTCTCTTGTACCCTAGGTCCCTCCAACTTGATAGATACATTGCCCAGTCTGGCTTTAAACTGCTGATCTCACCATTTCAGTGAATGATGGCTTACCTATTTCATTTCTGGATAAATTCAATTGAGTTGGTGATTATTTAAGATACATCTAGCTGGGGCTACAGCCAGAGGGCTTGGCTGACACGTACCAGCCCTGGGCTTGAACTACTGTGTGTAGTTAGCATTACACGCATGCATGAGTTATTTTGAAAGCCCATTAATTTAAAGAGCTAATGAAAAGGTCCTCTTGGCATTCAGGAGGTACAATGATTGCCCCACTCACCTTGTAAAGTTTGCCCTCTGCTAACTTGAGCACCCTGGGCTCCTGTGGGAGTAATAGATTCAGGAAATGTAGAAATAGAAAGTTGCTCTTTGTTGTGAGGGTGATGCACTTTGCTGTCTCATGGTAGCTTTCTACCATTAAGAGAAAGTATACTTGTATTTTTTTTTTTAATGAGTCAATTACTATTTAGGACAGAGTCTTATATGTATTTGGCTGGCTTGGAACTTAGTATGTAGACTATGCTAGCCTCTTAAGTGATTCACCTGCCTCTGCCTCTGGATCGAGAGCCGTGCTCCATTTCAGCCAGCTGGACTGTGGCAGGTACAGCATCTTTTTCAGGTGCTTCTGAGATGAATGCTAGGGAAACCGTGAGCCTGGGCACTTCATAAGAAAAGCCAAAGAGTTCTGTGCTCTCAACACCTTCCCAGTGGGTTTTGCTTACTTTCATTTCCCAATTAGACCCTGGGTTCCTTGCAATGGTGATTTTAAAGCACTTGGCAACAACAGTATTGATATTGGCCTGTCTTCACTCACACAGCCTCCACTGGGGTGACTTCTACTGGACTTCTAGTTTGTTTGGATCTATTACTACAACTAGTGAGATTCACTTCCATTTTAGATTCTTTTTTTGCTGGGGGGTGTGAGGGGGTGAGGTTTCTCTGCTATCCTGGAACTCACTCTGTAGACCAGGCTGGCCTTGAACTCAGAGATCCACCTGCCTCCGCTTTCTGAGTGTTGGGATTAAAGGTGTGGACCACCACCGACTGGCAGATTATTCTCATTTATTTTATAAAATAATTAAGAGACTGTCAAGTTTACTTCAAATCCTGCTCATCACCTCTATGGGGAAATATTTGCTGTATTTTTTTAATTGACATATTTAAATTATTTCAATAATTATCACTTGAAGAATGCAGTTACTTGTTTGTTTTGTGGTGTGGGGATCAAACATAGGGTCATTTTTATAGGTTAGGAAAGCTCTCCTAGGCCTCATACCCAAGTCAAAAAGAAATTTAGAAACATTTGTTTTAACAGAGCCTCACTATGTAACCTTGGCTGGCTTGGAACATGGAGCACTGTCTGCCTGAGTGCTGGATTAAAAGTGTATGCCACTGTGTCCGCCTTAGACTTTTCCTCCCACACCTCGGATTTTTATTTTTTTTCTTTTAGAACAAACCCATACAAGGTAGGACAGGAGTATGACCCTGTGTAGAAGGGAAGGCATTTCCATGCTCGTTTTCAGCAGATAGGCCTTGCGTCTAATTTTAGTACTAACGACACTTCTAACCCATTCCTAATGGAGATTTTGAAAGAATGATGTTTTCTCTAGTTTTATACCTGAGGCTATTTTGTTTACAGAATAAGTGTTGGCCTACAAGTCCCTTATATAATAGTGTGTTTCCTGACTTACACAGAGAAAGGTATGCCTGAGTGTTGGCTTTTGCATGAGCTGTCTCTACACAGTCCAAGTGGGCTTTGAAATTTGATCCTCCTGCCTCTGCCTGCCAGGTAGCTGAGCTTATTGGTGTGAACCATGGCACTTTGAGGAAGTTATTTTCATAACATCTTTTTCCTCAAGCTTTCAAGAGGATATTTTTCTAAAATTTTATTTACTTATTTTTATGTGTATGGGAGTTTTGTCTGCACGTATGTCTGTGCACCAGTTGTGTGCCTGATGCCTGCAGAGGCCAGAAGAGGGCTTCAGATCCCTTGGCACTGGAGTGATAATTAAGAGCTGGAATCCTGTTGCTGGAAATTGAATGTGGGCCTTCTGAAAGAGCAACCTAACCATCTCTCCAGCCCCTCGTGCAGGATCTTGCACCATCATGCACTGTCATTTGGAACCTATGTTACCATGATCTCCTTCTGAGTATGGGAAACTGTCTCTCTCACAGTGGCATTTGTAAAGTTTCCCCAAATGCTTGGAAGCTTAAACTTTATCTTTGGCATTGAACACTGGCAGTTGTTTTCCTTGAAGAAAGACTTTGTCAGCTGCCCCAGTCAGAAGTTTGTGAAGTGTTCTTTCTAGGAAACATGGTAGTCCATGAAAACACAACCAGTTCAGAGGTGCAGATAGCTCACTTTCACAAATGCTTGTCATTGGGACCGCCAACATCCTCCCCATTTCAGGGTCGTGCTCCCCAGTTCAGGGTCGTGCTCCCATTTTGTCATTAAGAAAGGAGGAGAAAGAAGGAAAATAAAAGAAACCTCACTTAAAAGTAAAGATTTAGTCTAAGGACTAGCTACTTCATTAAAGGCATTCCCAAAGAACCCGTGCTCTTCGGATAACTAACTAATGGGTGTGGTGGAAAAAAGCAGTGGCCACTGGCCTCAATTGCCGATTACTCCCATGGTGTCAGTCACTATCAGCATTGTCTTGTGTTATTCTGAAAGTGGTTCTGACCTCCGGGAGGGGACTCCGGGGAGTGTAGAGAGACCTTACATTGTGGTCTTCGTGTCGAACTTTTCGGTCTTTAGGAATTGGGCTGTCAATGAGCGTCGAATCGTATCGGGCTAGAGTGTTCCTTCAGCATTGCTCTAAGGGTTTCCGGCACCAGCAGCAAGATGGTCCTGGGCGAAGCCGAAGTCCTTTCCCTGCCCCTCTGCCCATCGCAGTTCTTAACCGCTTCCTAGGCAAGGCTTGCTGCCATTCCTGATGTCCGAGTTGGACGCAGTTTCGATTGTACTTTCGAGCGTTTATTGAATCGCTGTTTTGCATCATGGCTTTTGTTTGGGGAGGGAAGCAATTCTTTTAATTTATTAGGGGATTTCCCTGACTGGTTGTTTTCTGTGTAATCCGCATGTTGCCCCAAGAGGGAAGTTGTGTAAACACTTGTCTCTTGAGTACTAAACTCAAAACTGAAAGCAAAGTTAAAGCAGTGTCCCTTGCGGCTCCCTGATGTTTCCGATGGCAAGCCCCGCAGTGGCGGGCAGAAGCAGCGAAGGCGTTGTGCGACTGCCCGCTTCCCGCACAACCCTGCGGCTCCAGGACGCCGCTGAGGTCCCAGCTGGAGCGCCGGGGTCCCCGGTGCGGGTATTTGCACACGGCAGGGCTGGAGGCAGCGGCGGCCGAGCGCGCTGCCCTTAAAAGGAGGCGGGTCGTACCACCGCGGCGCCCGCGGGGGGGTCCCGGCGAGCTCGGGCTCCTCGAGGGGAGCCGAGGGCCGTTCGCTTCGCCTTCGGAGTGCGAGCACAGAGGGAGAAGGGAGCCCGCGGCGGGCGGCGGAGACGCGACCGGTGGTCTTCAGTGCCCCGAGCGTGCCCCGGGGCTGTGGGCAGCGCCGGTCCCCGAGCTCGAGCGAGGTGCGGCTCGCCCGGCCGCCCCCGGTGCCCGGATGTCCGTCAGGCTCGGCGCGAGCCGAGGCTCCGGGGGGCGGAGGCGGCGCTGAGGACGCGGAGCTGGGGACGCAGCGGCCGGGAGCTGAGCGTCCGCGCGGCTGGGGCGTCCGCTGGGCAGCGTCGCCGACAACTGCGGTCGATGCGGAGCGCGGCGCGGGCGGAGGGGCCCGCGGGCCGAGGGTTCTGATGGACTCGGGACGCCGGGCTGTGTGAGCCGAGCCATGGCAGCCCACTCCAGGTGAGGCGGGCGTCGGGCGCGGGGGGCTTCCCCGACCCTCCGGTGAGCGACCGTGGGGGCCGGAGCTGGGGTGGCGACGCGGGTGGGGGTGCCGGGGCGGGGACCGCAGGAAGCCACCGGGTCACTGCTATCTCATCCCCAAGCGTCAGGCAGAAAAACAGCGTCTGCAGCGGGTGCAGAGGGGACCGCCTGAAAAGTTAAGGTTAAAGTTAAAGCTCCCGCTTCTGCCCAAAGAGCTGTTATTTTTCGGCAAGCGAAGTTGGCTTCTTTCGTCTGCCGGAGCCTGTTTTTTTTTTTTTTTTTTTTTTTTTTTTCATTGACGTGCCCTGTGCAGTCTTCTTTGACTCTCTCTCCTCGTTGCTCCATTGGGGTGTCTTCAAAAGAAACTTGGAAGTACACTTAATGGAAAATAGAATTCGCCCCCGAGAGGGTGGGGGAGGATTTGCCTGGTGAGTAATGAAGACTTTCCTGCTAGAATGTACGATTCCACATAAAACGGCGCTGCCAGACCGAATCTGCTGAGTAGGCAGAGGCCGGAATGCGCCCGGTTGGTGAAGGGGAGCGTGGCTAATGACCCGCAGTTGCTGTCAGAGCTGCACTGTGCACCGCAAGGCGCCAAGACCTAGAGCCCTTCCTTCTCCGGGGTCTGCAGGTTTTGAAAGAAAACTTAAAAAACTTGACCGCGCGCCGGTGATTGATTGATTCAAGCTGTAAAGTGTCATTGCGTTTCAGTCGTGACAACAATTGGTGATCAGGGAAACCGGGGTCGGGGGAGCACACCATTTAAAAACTTTTGCCAGAAGCAGTGTGGCTGCACAGGCGCACACAGTGACTTGGCGGTCCATCTGGAAGCTGAACCAACCAATCTTTAGGTCCCGAATTATGGAGAGCAGTAGATGAGTAAACGTTAGAGATCGAGTAGATAGGACTTGACATTTTCTCAGAGATTAAAAACTTTCTAGGAAGGGAAGAACTTCCCTAAATAGCAAAGCTCCTGATTGATGCCTACTTTAAAGACAAATTTAATCTTCTCAACTTAGCTTAATTTCTGCCTCCATTTTATTAAGTGTTCGAAGGAAGGCGTTCATAACTGAGCACAAGGGCAGAGGAACAGAATTCGCGTCTGTAAAAACTTTTGCTGGACGCTAAAAAGTAGTATTTGTTTGCATGGAATATAGCCCCAAACCGCTACATCCCGAGCCCTTGAGCTCTGGGCACAAACAGGAGCTGTAGATTTTTCATAATGGCATTCCATTTACTACAGGTGTCTTAAGTCTTACTGCCTTAGGAGCCCGTGGCACAAAACTTGGAGTGAAGGTACCCCTATAAAATAGTTAACACAGGCAGAGCATGGGGATTTGAACCCAGGTTCTGTTGTTCCAATGCCCGAGCCCTTAGACTAACATCAAACGTAAATGAGATAAAGGATAAATAAATTGGATACTGAGTGTCTCAAGGCACTGCACTAAGCTGCTGTAACTGGGTTACCTCTTTTGTCACCTAAATAGGTAAGTGCTTTATTATCTACACTTGGTAGTTGTTAACCTGAGGCCTAGCCAGGGGGTGTTTTGTGATCAAGGTCACACAGGTGGAACATGCCTGACCCCAGGTGGACTGTGTAGCCGCTACAGTGTAGCACCTCCTGGCTTGCTGTTGCCTCTATAGCTGCCTCACCATAAGAGCACATAAAATTATTTCTGCTAAGATTGCTCTGCTGCAAGAAATAAATCTAAGTTGTCAATGAGGTTACTCAACACATTAGCAAATTAAAATAGGAGGTCCATTATTTCTGACCCCTACCTGGCCTGACTACTAGCTCTGGAACTAGAGACAAAACTATAAGAGGCCACTGTTTGTTGAGAATGTATGCCATACTGTAAATATCTCTTGAGTTACACCTGGAGTGTAGACTAAGCTTGTGAAGACATCATGTTATGTTAGAGTAGCTGATTGCTGAGATTCAAAGAGAAGATGGATGGAAAAGATTCAAGACCCCAAAGTCAGGCCAGGTTTCTATGGGAAGTGCTAAGAGAAATGGTAGTATTCTTTGTCAAGCCATGAGCACAAGTCATGTGGACAATTTGTTAGCTCTCATAACACTTAATTTGGATTGTCAGGCTCATTGCACTTAGAGATACACAGCTCACTGTTTAACCACCGTGGTTAAGAGCACTGGCCGCTCTTGAAGAGAACCCCAGCTCTCTTCCCAGCACCCATATAGCAGCTCACAACCGCCTGGAACTCAAGTTCCAGGAGATCCAATGCCCTTCCTGGCCACCTTGGACGTCAGGCAGTACACACACACATACAGGCAAAAAACTTACAGTTAAAAATCTTAAAATCCCAGCCGGGCGTTGGAGGCGCACGCCTTTAATCCCAGCACTCAGGAGGCAAGGGCAGGTGGATCTCTGTGAGTTCGAGACCAGCCTGGTCTACAAGAGCTAGTTCCAGGACAGCCTCCAAAGCCACAGAGAAACCCTGTCTCGAAAGACAAAAACAAAACAAAACAAAACAAAACAAAACAAAACAAAACAAAACAAAACAAAAACAAAACAAAAACAAAACCTTAAAATCCCAACAAACCTACCACAAGTAGTTTCACTGTGCATAAACTTAATTGTAGGTGGGAACTTGGGGCTCTTGCAGCAGTGAAAGTGGGTGCAGGAACCAGCTGTTGAGTGAATGAGCTGTGCACCCCCCTTCTCCGCCAAGTTCCTCAAGGCAGGGCACTGTTGCTCTCCTTTGATGTTCCTGTATCAGTTGTAAAGGATGTGTATGATATCTGGGCCCAAAAGCAGCTTTAAAACCAAGATTACATTCTCCTACCAAGCCTTGAAAGTAGGTTATTAATTTTTGTTTTGCTTTGGCAGTAGATTCCTCCCTGCCTTCCCTCCCTCCCTGTATCTGGCTGTCCTGGAACTCACTATGGAGAACAGGCTGGCCTCAAACTCATGATCCACCTTCCTCTCCTGGGTTCCAAAGGCATGGGGCACCACGTTTGGTAGTAGGTTTTTTTTGTTTGTTTTGTTTTGTTTTTTTGTTTTAGAAATGGAAGACATTTATTAACTACTTGGTGAAAATGGTTTATTTAGGATCAGAGTTGGGTGATAGTCATAGCAGGTGCATATGCTATGTTCCAGCCCAGTGTGGGCTTTCTCTGGAACTTGTAAACATAACACACCCTGAACTCACTTCCTTGAGAGAACTGGTAGAAGCTTGGTTTCTTCTATGTAGAGACTATTCTTTATGTAATTACAGAAATGATTTAGTGAACTCAATAGCGTTGGACTTATGCCTTGTAGAATGCTGCTGTATGCTGAGGGACAGTTGTTGATTGCTAGAGAAAAAAAGTGTGTGTTTGAGTTTCCCACCCCACCCCAATTCCTTCATCGAAACAGTCCATGGATTCTAGGATGGAAAACATCTATCTTCTACCATCAGGGATTAATCAGTTATAAAACTGTCCTTGTGCTGGGCTTTGATAGACCCTGTAATTAGAGTCAATGACAGCTGCAAGTTCAAAACCAGCCAGGGCAATTCTTTGTGCTATGAGAGTCATCCTGGCCCACACCTACAACGGGACAGGATATCTGCGGCATGCACTTATTTGAGAAAGAATTGCACCTGGTGGTTTAAGCCTTCCAGGCACTGTGAAAGGAAACTAGGACTAGCCAGCTCTCTCACATTTTTCCTTTGGAACTTTGACTGCCGGTACTAATGAAGCCCCAAAAGTCAATAAAGATGTAAACTCAGTTTATACCCAAGCTTGATACAAAGCTTTTTTGTTGTTGTTGTTGTTGCTCTCTCTTGATTCTAGGGAGAGAAACTGTTTCTGTTGTGTAAAGGACTGCCCTCAAACTGGTACAGAACCAGTTTGGCCCCACCCTGTGCTTCCACTGCCTACTGGGGAGCTACTGATTACCTGGAAGAAAACCCAGCATGCGTAGTGATTAAACAGAATAATTATTGGGAAATTGTAGTCAAGGAAGAGATTTGGAGGGGGATGTGTGCCAGTCCTTGGCCCCCTGACTAGCCAACCCTCCCCTCCCCACCGTCCATGGTACCCTTTCACTCGGTGCCTGTGACAGAGGAGACACAGACAGGTCTTCAGGGGTTACTTTCTAGTTCATCGTCAAAGCCCAGTGAGCTTCCTGACTCACTGTCTAGTTCTTTCCAAGATGAAGACTGCAGGAGCCATGAGTCATTCTTTCTTAAAGTCAGCTGGCTTATGGGGATATTGTTTGGCAAAATAAATGGAAATGATCTCAAGAGATCTAGGTGGTTCTACGGCTTAGCATGAGTTGTTCCACAGAGCTTGTGAGAGGGAGACTCCATGAATGCTGTTAGAATCTTAAGTATATTCAGGGAGGAAACAGTCTCCATGGATGTGGGCCAACAGGACATTTCTGTCTTATTCCAGCTGATGTGTGACTGAAGAGCTGTAGGAAGGGAATAAATGGCTGCAGCTCTGAAGTGTTATACAACTCAGTTGCCTTTACATAGAAATCTAGCTTTCTTGGTTTTCCAGGCTTCTCCAATTAATTCATTTGTTTCCCAGGCCTCACAAATATGAGCATTTCAATTCAGAATGTGAAATGTTTTGGAAATACAGTTTGTACCCCTAGGAACTGGCATTTCCTGGTTCAGCCACATGACTGTCTAGAGCTGGAGTATAATTCCTTTGCAGGTACAGTTATTTTATTGCTCTCTGTATAACTTAGAACTTAAACACTTACTGCATTTTTACTCCCTGAAGTGGGAGTCTAGCTTTGCCTTATATTGTTGTCTTTCAGTTTATGATAGACATAACATGCATTGATTTGCTCCAAATAGTTGAGTAAGGAGACTGTGTGGCGTTCTCACACAGGAGCATGGTGTGGTGGCACACTTAATCGCAGCACTCTGGAGGCAGAGGAGGGCAGATCTGGTCTATGTAGAGTTCCAGGACAGCCAGGGCTACATGGTGAGAAAAAGGAAGTAATAGCTGAAATTTTAGACCTCGCAGAAAAATAAAATTTGTAATTTTGTGTCTGATGCCCTGGGAGTCCTGAGCGATGACTTGTGGGTGTCTAGAGTGTGGAGTCTCCTTCCCTGTGCACTTTCCTCTCTCCTATCTTTGCGCAGAGTTAAAGCTTAACCCAGTGGCTTAGCTGCTGGACTCAGGGATCCCGAGAGCCTTCTCCTTCTCTTTACTCTTGTTGGTTTATTAGCTTTGCTTTTTATTTAACCGGCTTAAATGCCTGTAGGAGTCTCAGGGCAGGAATTTGATGTTAGATTTAAAGTATTAACAGCAAATTCTCAGTAGTTACTTTTATCTTGTCCCAAGGAGCAGAAGTAAACAAAAGGAGAAATATTTTTATTGACACTTAAATCGTGTTTATTTTAGAATTAGGCCTTATCTTTTCAAAAGACACCCGCAGTTTGACCACAACTGAAAACTACTAAGAACTGTCTTTCCACTTCTGTGACTTATAGGAGTGAGTGGTGATTGGAGTGCTGGTGGCTGTGTGGTCCTTTAAGAGGGCCTGGGAGGAGCAGTAAGGACCTTGTCTTTCTGCCTGCTTCTGGGTTGGCAACTGAACACATGAAGTCAAGGAGTGTTTTAGGGATATGCAAGTCCTCATCCTTGGCTGAACACAAGAATCACCAAGGTACTTGTTAAGGCCAGTGTGGCTTCCCTTCCCCCAGAGCTGCTGATTGGTCAGGTCCTGGGTGGAACCAGGGTGGAACCCTGCTGGCACGGAGGCCTGGGGCCCACATATCAGCTTTGTGAACTGGTTAGTGAGACAGGAAGAAGTCATGCAAATGCAATGTGGTTAAATTTTTATTTACAACGTAACTCAGGTATACACTTTCTCCTGCCAACGCAGAACAGAATAGCAGAGAGTGCAGATGAACTTCCTCAGTACCTGTTCATATTGTAGGTGTTCACTGAGATGTTAATGCTGTTTCTGATCCAAATGTGAAGGAAGGGTACCGTCAAGGGCAGCAGTGGGTCTTGTGGCACTTGGCAGGGATTGCTGCTTTCAAAGGACCTCCAAGTTTAGTTGCCCCTGTTAGCTCTCTTCCCATAGTTAGCCACACTCTCACCCTCTCCTGCCCCATTACAGTTCACCAGGTGCCCGGCTGAAGTTACACAGCTGGGAATTGCTGGTGACGATGAACAGGCTATGAAACCGAAGTGAAAGCTATTTGTGTTTTTGTACAAAAGCATCGCCTTCGTAACACATGATACTCAGTAAGGAACTCTTAAATGGGGACCGCTACTGGGAGGTTAGTGTTAAATGAAGGCACATGTCACTTCCTGTAACACCCTTCAGGAAGCACTGGAGGAGGTGCTCTGACTTCTCAGTTCTTGGAGCGCTCCTCCAGGGGGCTGCCCTGTCAGAGGCAGAAGCTGATGAAATATGTAGTCCCACTCACGGGCGCTGTGCGGTATAATTAAATTTTGATTTGGTGCATATGTTTTTGTGGCCTCGACAGACCACAGTCACCACGAGACATCCATCCTGGGTAGTTTGTTACAGGCACACACCCTCATCCTCCCCACCCCCAGCCCCCCTTAGAAACCCAGGTGAATCTGATTCACTGTGGAGGTAAGTGTATGGAAAAATGCTGTAAAATTAGGCAGCCGGTTCTCATAGATCGAAGGAAACTGACAGCTTGGTAGAAAATATTTATTTTTAGCCCTTTAGCTGACTCAGATATTTCTAAGTAACAAGGCCCTTCTTAGTAGATTGTAGTTACCAAAACCTTGATTAAAGGGAGCCCATGGTATTCTAATTATGTTATTTTAATTTTTTTCCTTGAAAGGAAGAAATTCATCTCACTGAGACAATATGCTGGATTTTAAATTGTTTTAAGTTGGTTTAAAAAATATGTGTAGACAGACTTAAAGTTAACTCAAGAAGCTCTAATACTGCATATTGTTTTCCAGGAACTTGGAGTTATCATTACACTCAGGAATTTTGTTTTTCTGTTTTTCTTTCACAGACTGTGTCTTCCATCCCTTCTACTCTCCTTTCAGACATAGGCAGTGCCTTCATTAACTCCATATAAAAAACTATGTACCCAACCTCTTGGAGGCAGAGGCAAGCTTATCTATGTGCGTTTGAGGTTAACCTGGTCTACAAAGCATTTTCCAGGATGGCTAGAGCTAGCTACATGGAGAAACACTGTCTGGAAAAACCTAAAAAAACAAAGACTACATAAATAGAATAATATGTAAATTGCCAGGGTATGTGGGGTTTTGTTTGCATGCCTCGATGGCAAGGACTTATATCTAGAAATTCCCTCCTTATCCTCATTTTAGCTGGCACGTTAGCCTAACGATGAATCAATAGTCTTCAGGCTCATTTATCTTTGAGTTTCATTTATAGTTCTTAAATGTCTGGAACCTTTTGTGTGTAGGGCAAAGCTTCATTTCTTCTGAGGTCACCCCTGTTACGATGCCGACACGGTAGCATTCTGCACTCCTACTGCCTCTAGAGCTCTGCCACCACCTAAAGAGCACCCGAATGGTGACTAGACAGCTCCAGTAAGTCACCGACTGTCACTCAAGTCTTTTGTTTCCAGTGTCATATCACATTCTATGATTGTTCTATCCCGGTGAAAATTAAATGGCTTCATTGAGATGTCCACTGCTCTCTGTGAAGTTCACTCATTTAAAGTGCACAATTCATTTATATTTCCTGGGTTTTTGCCTGCATGTCTGTCTTTGCAGCACAAGTGCCTATGGAGGTTGGAAAGAAGGCAGCACATTCCCAGAGATTGAAGTTACAGAGAGAGCTGCCATATGTATATAGATGCTGGGAACTGTACTCATGTCCTCTAGAAGAGCAGCTAGTGTTCTTTACTGCCGAGTCATTTCTCATTGATTTTTGTTTCTTAATTACCTACTAAGTAGTATAGTATTGGCCATAAGTGGGTTTCTGAAGAGTTTATTTTTATTTTTTATTTTATTTTATTGTTTTAGAGACAGGGTTTCTCTGTGTAGCCCTGGCAGTCCTGGAACTGGCTCTGTAGACTAGGCTGGCCTGGAACTCACATAGATCCACCTGCCTCTTCCAGCCCTGAGTTCTGGGATTAAAGGTGTGTGCCCCCCCCCATTTTCCTCCCTAAGAGCAAGTTAAAGTTAAATTTACAAAAAAAAAACTAGGCAGTGCATATTTAGCCCACTTTAGTGTTGAGTTCTTTGGCCTTACCCTTTTCCAGTTTGTCAAGTGAGTTGAAGATTTTGGACCCAGGATGTTGTCTCCATGGTGGTCACAGATCTTATCTATCCTTTTATTTGGCCCTAATGGCTTCCACCTTTGTGTTTGGCCCTTTGGTTTGGGTTAACAGGTGTGAAGGCAAAGGTGGTGCATGTCTTCTTTTGGGCCAGCCTGGCCTTCCCATTGGTGATGCAGTTAGAGACCCCCATCTTGTGACACAAATTGGCTTGATGGAGTGCACATCACCTGTGATCACAAGCTGAGCCTTCTTGTTTTCCAGCAAGGTAGTGACCATCTTGAAGGACAGGTGGTCTTTTCTCGGGGACCACCCCTTTGCCAGCAGTTTTCTTATCAGTCCAGGCCAGCAGCAGCTTCTGCTGCAGTTTCTGGCCTGCTCTAGTGGGCAAGATCAAGCAGCTGGGTGCTGTTTGATTCCACAGGGCCTAGGAGAACTGGCTAATGGCAGGAGGTACTTTGAGGCACTTACAGATAATAGACAGCCCCTTGCCCCTGCAGCTGCATGTAGTGGAGCTGTTTGGGCTGGATGTCTGGTCCAGTA
>NW_023276807.1:165632661-165711337 GCF_003668045.3 Cricetulus griseus
GTGTGTGTGTGTGTGTGTGTCTTCGTCTTCCCAGGTGAATGTGAGCACTTTCTCACCAAACTCAGGGCCTTTTATTTCAGTAAGTAGGATGCTTTCTGCACAGGGTGGGAAAATCTCATCCTGTTTTTCAGAACATTTCAGCTCAATTCAGTGTTCCTTGTAGGTTTGTTTTCATGAGATGATTGGAAAGGTGAGTGCCCCACGGCTCCAGAATCACCAGCCAGGCACTGTCATTCTGTCATGGAGACAATGGGGGAGTCTTGTTTGCCTCAGTTTCACCATAGAGTAGTAGAAATGTATCCTCGCCCTTGCCATCGATTAAGGAAACACTGGCCCGGCCAGTGTGATGATTTCAACAAGACTCTAGCACTTTAAATGTGCTTTTGAAGGACATCTCATTTAACTCAGCTTTCCTCCTCCTCCTCCTCCTCCTCCTCCTCTCCTCCTCCTCCTCCTCCTCCTCCTCCCCCTCCTCCTCCTCCTCCTCCTCCTCCTCCTCCTCCTCCTCCTCCCTCTTGCCCTCAACAGGGTCTCCACAGAATTGCTTGCCATTTTCAAGTAGGCTGACTGCCAGCAAGCTCTCAGGAACAACCTGTCTCCACCTTCTTCCTCCCCCCCACCCTCCCACCCACCTGAATTTACAAGGGTGCTGGGGATTTGAACTCAGGTCCTGTGTTCTTACTGAGCCATCTCTCCAGCCTTGGTGTGTGTGTGAGATTCTTTAAGGGTAATTTGTAATAGTGAACTTTGACACTTAGAAAGGCAGGACCTGCATGAAGCAAGCGATTTATTTATTTTTTAAGTAGGGACTTGTTGGCTGGATGGCAGATATGACACAAAGTAGATAAATAGAACTGTAGATTATACCCCTTTCTCAAGGCCAAGCTCACTGTGTGTGTGTGTGTGTGTGTGTGTGTGTGTGTGTGTGTGTGTGTGTGTGTTGGGGCTTGCAGGAATATAAAGAAGGAAGTGCAATTCTGATGGTCTCTTTAGAGGCATAAACCAGAAGGTGAAGAAATAGGCCATGAGCCCAGAGAGGATTAATTTTCTTAAGTCTCACAAACACCTAATTCCCAAGTAGGGAAAATCAAGATTTTTAAAAACAAGATTGGGGTAGGGCAACAAGGAAATCGAAGCCAGGCTCAGTTCTGGATCATTTGTTTCCCTGGGGAGCTACACCCAGAAGCAAAGCCAAGCATGCTTATCCTTGTACTCGGGAGGCTTAGATGGGGCCATGAGTTTAAGGCCAGTCTGGGGTCCACAGCAAGACCCTTGTCAAAAAGAGACAGTCAGAGCAAGCCTTTGAAGGGTTTAGGTCAGGGCCAGTTTGCATGATGACCACAGACACTAAGAATGCACAGATAGAGCCATACGTTCCTGTGTGGCCAACACCCATTTTCAAGTTCTGTGTCACTGTTTTTCTTTTTGTGTATAGATTGACTATAAGTCTGGTAAATAGATAATGTGAGCTTCTAAGCCATTCCTTTCTGATAAAGCTTGAGATAAATTGCAGGCTGGGTCCAGAGACCAGGATCTCACGGAGAGGTAGAGGTGCCTCACCCGTGGCAACCTTGCTCAGCCTCAGTTTATCCTGGTGGTCTATGTAAAACTTTCAAACATTCAGAAAGCAAAAGAAAGTCCTACTACAGATTATGACAACATATTCTTGTAATGAATTTATGTCTCGGTCACTGCCTATCATTAATATTTATTTTTGTATATATTTATAAGTTATGGATGTCAGTATACATTTTCTTAAATATCTTAGAATGTATATTATTAACTAAAGTTCAGGAGTATAGGGTTTTTTCCTCCTAAAATACGAAAGAGGCACAAACTTTAAAGTGAACTGAGGTCGGGAGTTGGTGGTGCATGCCTTTAGTCCCAGCACTAGGGAGGCAGAGGCAGGTGGATCTCTGTGAGTTCGAGGCCAGCCTGATCTACAGAGTTCCAGGACAGGTTCCAAAGCAATACAGAGAAGCCCTGTCTTGAAAAACCAAAACAAAATAATAAAGTGGACTGAGATGCCCAGACAGTAAAGAAGGTATAGAAATATTTTCAGCTTATTTTTGGTAGATATGTGGGGAGGGGATTAAAGCATGAGTAAACTTACATACACCTGCTCTAACTTTTTCTTTGAATGGTGTTATTCTGTTCTTAAAAGCAGTATAATGATTGAGGCATGGTTTTGCACGCCTTTAATCCCAGCACTCAGGTGGCAGAGGCAGGTGGATACCTGTGAGTTTGTGGCCAGCCTGGTCCACAGAGTAAATTCCAGGACAGCCAGGGTGACATGGAAAAACCCTGTCTGGAAAACAGAAAAACCCAAAACAAACAAAAAATCTATTAAACGAATGGTAGGATGACTGAGCTGTGGCTATATTATCTCCAGGGTTGTGTTACTGAAACTGCGGGCAGGCAGGCAGGGCCCCAGGGGAGGAGAGAGGGATCAGTTGATGTCATCATCTTGCATGGGTTGGGCCTTTGATTTCTGAGCTCAAGGCTTACTCTCAGAGTCTTCCCTTTGGGCCACGATGAGATAAATGTGGGAATAACTAGATGGCCCTTCCAGGAGATCTGGGAGTGGATTCTAGATAACCAGGGGCCCCAAGCTGAAGTTGGGCAAGTTGTAATTTGTCAGTCAGGTTATCTGATGCTGGTACCTGTCTCTGCTACTCCCCGCTTTGAGTGGAACGTTACATAAATGCTCCAGCCATTTCTTAGCAACTTTACTATGAGGGAGCAGTTGAATTTCTGACTCTAGTTGGTTGTAAGGGAAGCAGGGGTCTCCTCAGGGGCAGATGAGGGTAGAAGGTGGTTTTAAGGGAGGGAGTTAGAAGCTCACTTTCCTCTGTTGGAAGACCTTTAATATACTCAGATATAGTGGTACTGACTTTATCAGGTAGTTTTGCAATGAGAATTCTCATCCTTTAACAGCAGTAGGCAGTTGTCTTGATTCTAAATAGTTTCCAAAAACCACTCCTTTTGTGGGGACTTGCTGGGCCTTGCCAGTTTCAGTGACAGATCTTAGGCTCTTGCCACACCTGGTCTCCTGTCCCTTCCATTTACTCCATCCTATCATAGTTAACTAAAATTCATTTTCCTACTTTAGGTTCAGTCAGAGCCAATGCCTAGGATGGTTTTTATTTCATGTGCCTGCTCATTTCCTCTAACCTCCCAGCTCAGAGAAGCTACCGATAGGTGCAAGGGCAGACACCTGAGACCAGCCTGGCTCACTTCCCAGCACACAGCCTTGCCTGTTATCTTCGAGGAGGAGGGGGCCCAGGGAAGATATTTAGATGAAATAGCAATAAGCTGGGAGATTTATAGCCTTTTCAAGTCAGGAAAGTGGATAACTAGAATGTAATATAACTATTTCCACCTAGCTGGGTGGTGGTGTTGCATGCCTTTAATCCCAGTACTCTGGGAGAGAGAGACAGGTGGATCTCTGAGTTCCACTCTAGCCTGATCTTCAGAGCAAGTTCCAGGACAGCCAAGGCTAAACAGAGAAACCTGTCTTGCTGGGGTGGGTGGAGTGGGGAACCAACCAAACAAAATATGTTTCCAAAGCTGTATCTCCTTTTGGTGGTGCATGCCTTTAATCTCAGCACTCGGGAGGTAGAGGCAGAGGCAGGCGGATCTCTATGAGTTTGAGACCAGCCTTGTCCTACACCTAGCTAGTTCCAGGACAGCCTCCAAAGCCATAGAGAAACCCTGTTTTAAAAATAAAAAACACCATGAGCTGGAGTTCTGGCTGCTCTTCCAGAGGAGCTGGTTTTGATTCCCAGCACTCGTGTGGTGGCTAACAAGGATCTAAAATAGGGAGATCTGATACCCTCGTCTGGCCTGTGTGAGCACTGAATGCACATGGCGCACTGGCATACATTAGGCACCATACACTAAAAATTAAATATTTTAAAAAGGCATAAAGTCGATTGAAGTAGGAAATTAGTTGTGCTCTTGTGTCCCGGAGTCCCTGTCCTGAGCTATTCACATAGTCCAGAGGACTGCATAGCAGTGATTGGCTTTGTGTCATCATCTGAGGCTCCACCCAGTTAATTTCATTTCCTTTTAAATTCTGACTCCCACCTGTCCCTAGGATAGTGTTGTGTCAGTAACTTGAGGGCATTGTTGGTGCATAGAGAAGGACCAAAGGTCGTTGTGGTGGGCAGCTGTTCCGGGAAATAATTAGGGTGGTCCAGCACAGTGGGAAATGTGAGTTGGGGGTTGGGGTGAGATAGGTACTAACAGTCCCTGGTGAATGATCGCTCTTCACAATGCTTGCTCCAGGGGTCCCGGGACCCCTTCCCCCCCTGAAAACTTCTACTCATCTTTCAAGACCCAGCTCAGATGTCTGTACGCTGCTCCACCTCCCCAGGCTCCTTAGAGCGTCTGTTCCTCATTCCTCAACACTGTAACCAACCTCCACTTCCTTCCTTTGTGTGTCTCCTCAGGGTGTATAATCTTAATTCCTTACATCTGGCACACAAAAAAGTCAATATTTCCTGGAAATAAGTGGCTTTTCTGTTATCACTCTGAGGTGTAAGTGTTAGAGTACAGGAAACTATAGAAGTTTATGCACTTGAATAAGCTTAAGAAGATGCTATTGTATTCCAAGACAAGTATTTTTATAATCAAAAAATAATTGTTATCATGCACAGGTGTTTGGTAATTTTGAATGTTTGCTTTTGTTCACTTATTGGCAGATACGAGCCTCTGCTTTTCGGAGATAGATGAGACACAAACACTTGCTTAAGAATTAGTTTCTTAGTCACAAAGTCGGGATGCTCCTTTGAGGTCAATAAACACCCCTTGTTTTATGCAAGCAAGTAGCCTGTTGGTTGTCCCCAGGAAATTATGATATATTTTGCATGTAAATGTTGATGCTTGGGCCAAAATCCAGCCGAGGAATCCTGATAAGCATTGTACAGTTCACAGCATCACATAGTAGAGGTTAAATGAAGGGAGCCTGCTCCAGAGAAATAGTAAGTGCTGTTAAAGGAGATGCCAATTACAGCGGGTTATGATGAAAGTGAGAATATTTAGAAACATGTAATTGTTGCTGTTGCCATACGAAGCATGGGTGCATGCTTCCAGCTTTCACCTATAACAGTCCCCCTGTTCCTCCTACTTGAAATGACTGGAATGAGGTGGACTAAGACTGCCTCTAGCTTTTACGACGTTCAACTCTCTACAAAAACAAGTGTGGCATGGGTAATTAAATCACCAGAGGGAAAGGTAAATACAAGTCAGGGTGTAGAGAGAAGAAATTCGGATGCATCTTGTAAACATCTTTATGGACAATTCGTTCTCAAACTTTTGTTGTTCACTTAAGATAAAATGCCAGAGCCTGATACAAAAAAAAAATTTAGCAAGTTTTTCTTTAGTATTGTACCCACAGCAGTCTGTTTAACTCTGTTGAAAATACAGTTGACAAGAGCTTGTGTTTTGGTGGGTGGGGGTGGGGGGATGGAGGATCCTTCAATCCTTCAATCCTATCCTTCCATGATGGGGTTTTGTGAATAGAGTAGGATCTCTCTGTCATTTTTGTTGCTGCAGCTACTGTTTATTCAGTGACTGAAAATGTTTTGATTGGTCTCTCTGTACACTGACAAAGACGCAATGTTTCTTCGAATTTTATTCTTGAGGATGTAAAGAAACAGATTGTCCCCTGCCAGCTTCCTTGTTACCCCATTCTCCCTCTCACTGTTATCAATACACAGACCTTGCTTTTCCTTTCCGTTTCCAAGTGGAAGCCTTTCCGGTTGCTTCCTGCGGCTGGGTAGCAAGGCTAAGTGCTGGGCCTTTGTCCTGGCCGGAGTGGTTGCTGGTAAGCTGGCTTGGTTTCAAACAGTTCTCCTTATTGGATGTGGTGCAGTTGGTTTTTCTGGAATGTGTGTTGGAAGTTCATTCCTGGGAGGGACTCTTCCTTTTGGGTCTGAAACTTCTGTGTGTTCCAAGCTGTGTTCTACAGGAGGGACCCCCTCCTTCAGTTTGGTGTGCTGTTTAATTATCTGGAGCTAACTATTGAGTGAGAAAATATCTTAATTTTTTTTTTTTTTTTAGGCAGGGCATAGTGTCACATGCCTTTAATCCCAGCACTCCAGGGGCAGAGACAATCCATCCATCTCTGAGTTCAAGGCCAGCCTGGTCTGTATAAGGAGTTCCAGGGCAGGCAGGACTACATAGAGAGCCTGTCTCAACCCCCACCCCATGTTTAGCTTGCTTAATTTTTTTTTAATGGGCTACAGAGCTAGTTTTAAACAACATGAACTTGCTTCTGAATAATTTCTTGTGAGGAAAAAAATGTTCATTTGTCCACCCAGCTGCTGCAGTTCAGCGCTTTAATGACACACAAGATGAATTTGGGAATGCATTAGTTTTTGTTTTCTGTTTGGTACTTGGATATTTGTGGATCTATTAAACATCTAGAGAATGGTGCCTATAACTGCCATTGAAAGTTATCTTTTAAAAATGTATGCTTTTAATGACAGCGAACTCATTTTCAACTGAGTATAGAGCAGGTGTGGGGCAGTCCACACTTTGTCCCAGTGTCTCTGTGGCCGAGGGAGGGTTACAGGATCACTGAGTACATTAGCTAGCGGACAAGTTAATTTTAGATAGTAATTGAGTGAGATGAAGCGAGGTGAAGTGCTGGCAAGCCTCTGCTGTGGGGTGAGCCATGTGAAGATCTAGGGCATGAGATAGCCTCGAGAAGAGAAGTGAGGCGGCTCCAGGCACAGGGTGTCCAGACGGCAGGGCACGGCTGGACTTGTTCCAGGCTTGAGAAGGCCAGTGGGGCTTTTCGGGAGGTGGCAATTAAGGTGAATGTGCTGGGAACCGGGCCTTACCTGCAGGCTCCCAGATTTGAATGTTGAGTAATCGGTGCTGGAGTGAGCAGTAGGGACAGTTTGGTACATTATATACAGTGTTTTTTAACAGGATGGAGGCTCTATTATGTGTGTGTCTATCTGTAACCCTGGGCTTTTAGACTTGCTGCCTCCTCTCCCCCCCCCCCCCACACACACACAGCACGGGCTCTTAGCTGTGGAGGGAACTGCTCCATCCTGTGTTTTTCCCCTCTATTAAGTTTTTTTGGGTGGAATTTTTGTTGTTGATGTTTTTAGCCATAGACATAACTTTGGAATTATCTACTCACACCTTATGCAGGTGTGAGGACAGACAGTTGACAGGAATAACTCCTCCTTCCAACATGTGAGTTTCTGGGGATCAAACTTGGGTTTCAAGTTTGACAGGAAGTACCTTCATGTGCAGAGCCATGTCTCTATCCATCAAATAATGTTTTTAAGAACTATCCCAAGTGTGTTATCCAAGCACCTTCTCTCCCCCCACCCCCACACCATAGTGCAGTTTTATGATTAATTAACAAGTGTGGTAAGCTGACAGCTTCCCTGCAGCAGTCCCTAAGCACATGCTGTCACCCAGCTGCTCCTCTGGAACATCTGGGGAAGGGTGACGTCAACATCCTTCTAAGTTTGAGTCATCTCATGGGCAGGAGAATCCACTGTCGAGATCCATTTTAGGGACCAGACAATGAATCACAGTTCTTCATCTTCCAGAGGGTGGAATTCTGCAGAAATCTGAGTCGTTTGATGTCTGATATGATGGGTTGAGTGGCACTATGGTAAGCTCTGGTGGGGAGCGGGGGCGTTGTCTGTGTGATTAAAGAGCTCCCAGGACAATAAGGCCACCCAAGGCACATCTACAGTACTATCGAGCTTAGATAACTGTCACACAGACAGCAAATGTGTAACTTGATAATGGCACCAAGGAACAGCCGTTATCCCATCCTCCCAGCTGTGCTTGCTTAGAGAGGTGACGTGAGGAGCCAGGTGAATGGGTGCTCAGATCCCTGAAGGAGGTCATGCTTGCTGCCACCCTCCCTCTGCAGCTGCAGTCCTATAGGAGGCTATGGCCTCTGGGTGGGGGGGATGATGATGGAGGAGTTTTAAGGGTCTGGGAGGCAGCTCTGCAGAGTGGCTGGCCCAGGAGAGCAACCGGTTAGCTCCGCATCCAAGTGCACACAACACCTCCCTTGAAGATTGGATTCAGTGCTCAAGCAATATTACCTTGCTTCTGCAAAGATGAAAGGCAATGGACTAAATGCAGCAAGTGTTCAGAAATAATAGGACTTGAAGGCTGCTTGCCTACATTCTTTCTCAGTTGTGACCACAAACAGAACTCTTTCAGTTCGTGGCTGTAGTGAGGCCAACCTGAGTGAGCCTCATTATCTTTTAGGTGTGTGATACGGTTTTCAGTGGGCAACTAAGCGGTGAGGAGAATGGCACGGTTCGTGAGGCCAGTGTGCCGGTGGTTCCCAGGAAGAGCTGACAGTCTGCCCAAGTGAACAATGTCATTTTTTTTGTGGCCTGGGTGGGTAGGGGTGGAGAGGACAGGGCCACCCAGCCAATTGACAGATTTCTTTTTGAAAGAGCCTTGCTATGTAGCCTTGCCCAGGAACCCACTGTGTAGTCCAGGGTGGTCTCGAACTCACAGACATTCACCTGCCTCTGCTGGGATTAAAGAGAGGAAGTGTTTTCTGTATGTCTCTTCAGTTTACTGCAGGCAGAATGCTGTCATGAGGGAACGCTCTGCAGAGACAATTTTCTGTAACTGACATTAATCTGTTCACGTTTCCTGTAACATTAAAAACATCACCCTCTAGCTCTAGATTGCCAGACCGTTGAGGTGAGAAGTTATTGCTTCTCACTGCTGTGGTTCTATAATTGTTATTTGCATGGTAATCTTAGCATATATATATATATATATATATATATATATATGTATATGTATTCAGATTTATTTATGTTAGTCTGTGTCTGAATGTCTTGCCTGTGTGTATCCATGTGCACACATGGTCAGGTGCCCACAGAAGTTAGAAGGCATTGGGTTCCCAAGATCTGGATTTACAGGTGGTTGTGAGCCATCATGTGGGTTCTGGGAACTAAACCCAGGCCTCTGCAAGAGCACTGGGTGTTCTCAGCTGCCGAGCCATCTCTCTAACTTCAGAATTTGTTTTTTTATGTGTATAGGTGTTTTGCCTGCATTGTATGTCTATGCACCATGTGTGTGTGTGCCCAGTCTGTAGGGAGGCTGAAGGTGTCAGATCCTGGGAACTAGAGTTACAGCTGGTTAAACCAGTGCTTCTAACTGCTTGGCCATTGTTCTAGCCCTGTTTCTTTTGTTTTTGTTTTGCTTTGTTTTTCACTTTTATTGGAATGTTTGAAATGGAGAGACTCAATCTTATGTTGTACATGGGGAAACCAAGCTTTTTTTCCCTCATCCTTTGTCTCTCATTTCCACTGGGTAGGCATCTGCATAGCTTCCCTCGCCCACACTTACAGCCAGTTTAATAGGAAGGCAGGTGATTTTGTTTTCTATCTGTAGATTAAAAACTCAGCCTCTGTAAATATATCTACACATGTAAAACACCAGCCCTGGCACCTGGACCATGGACCATGTTCTCTGGTTTACATCAGGCTAGCTTTTGCTTCTTTATACACAGAGATCTAAAATTATGTACTGACAAGCCAGGGCTGAGTCTAGTGTTCAGAGCTCTGTAAAATGGTTTGTGTGTGTGTGTGTGTGTGTGTGTGAGAGAGAGAGAGAGAGAGGGGGGGGGATTTTGCTGAAATACTGTGATTATCCTTTTGTGAAAAGAAAGTTGCAACAACACTTTTTTTTTGAGACTGGGTCCCTCTAGGTAGCCCTGGTTGTTCTGGAATTTGCTCTGCAAACCAGACTGGCCTGGCTTTGCCTCTCTAGTGATTGTGTTAAAGGTGTATATACTAAACCACGCACAAAACTGAATTTAAACAGAATGTTCCAGAAAACCACCCTAGTCTCACGTGTCACCTTACAGAGTATAAAGTGTAGCTTTTGAGAAATATCTGGCAGGTTTTTTTTTTTTTTTTTTTTTTTTTTTTTTTTTAGGTCAATCAACATGCCATGCATCTCATTAGAACTCAACATTCTTTATCCGTTTAAAACTTTATCAGTTTAGAACCTGCAACACCCGTTTAAGGCAGCCTGCAAATGATCTCTGAGTTGTCAAAGAGACTTTATGACATGTAACAAGAGTTTAAAATTTCTCTATCATATGTTACCCTCAGGAAAATGAAAGGGCCAGAAGTTAGGTGAGCAGGCTGATTTGTGAAAGGGGGGGTGGGGCGCACCTAAAACTGTTTCCAGTATCATAACAAGCCACACTGAAGCCGAGCCTACTGTGGCAAACAGCAGTGGGTAGCTGCAAGTCCTAACACGTGATGATCCCTGGGTTCTACGCCAGGAAAACACTGATAGAATAGCTATTTTGTCATTGGCACCAGCTGAATTTTTTTTTTTTTTATATGTCAGTTTGGGTTATAAGACTTTGTATTTGAGGACCAAGTCCTCCTGATTCAGGACCCTGCTTCCCCTAGCCTTTGTTTGTCGTGTGTTTTAGGTAATGGGAAAGCTAATAATAGTGAAAACCTGGGAAGACTTGGCTGAGTGATTTTTTTATTATTATTATGAGAAAGTCTGTTGCACATTCTTTTCACACATATGAAATGAGGAGGGAAATATCTCTATTTTGAGTTCAAACATGAAGCTATCCTGTGTTTAAACAAAATTTGGAGAAATATAGTTTAATAGCAAACTAATGTACTTTAAATGTGTTGGTAAGAATGGAAACAAAGGGCAAAAGATAAAAGAGAATTCTTCTTCCCTGTGTTCTAATGCTACTTGATGGAACCTAGGGACCCTGTGCCTTCACCACTATCTGCTTGTGACATAAATACATGTCCCTATTTTGTAAGCCAAGGTGGCTGGAAGTTGTGAATCTCATGGAGTGTTTCCATTTGTATGTTGAAGGCAGAATGGCATAGAGTTTCTAAAAGAGTAAGGACGATTCCAGTTAGCAGCTGGCCGTGTTGATTTCCTTTTCCTGCCCTGGCTATAAGGAGAAGTGTGTGGAAGAATATACTCTCCAAAGGACAGTCAAAACTGGGAACATGAATTCTAGAGGGAACTGGTGATATCTCTGAGAGAAAGGCATACACGGGGTGAGCAGTCAGGGGTGATAAATGGGTAGTCCGCTGTTCACAGGCAGCCCTGTGGGGCCCTGGGTTGCCATGGGAGCAGGAATGGCATTTGGCAGTCCCGCTTGACTAACCTAGTTTAGTGGCAGGGCTTGTAGGCTCTAGCCTGGGAGAAGGTGCTTCAGCCAGATGATACCAGAGCCAGCATGCTGCCTCAGGGCTCCAGCCCAGCCAGGGCCTTTGTGTGCCGCCCAAGGAAAGAGAAGAGAGACGACCCCCCCCCCCACACACACTTAATGCTTACAGAGCTGGGATGACTTTCATTTTCCCAGTACTTTAGCACCTCTGTGACACATTCCATCCCCCAAGGAGAAGCCTTTGAGTAAATGTGCCATGACAGGCCCAGCATGGGGTTGACTTAACCACTGTACCCAGGGTGTGAGGGATTGGGGCTGAGTTTCTCAGGATTGTCACCAAATCTCTGAAAGTGAGCACACCCTGGCACGATTTAGATCCCCAAATCATCATTCTGATTCTTTTCTTTTCTTTCTTTCTTTTCTTTTTTCAAAAAAAAAAAAAACAACAAAAAACCAAAAAAACCCCGAAGTTAGAGTTTAAATTCCAACTGTCAGTGAGAACATCTGGGTTACCATCTACCTCAGCTGGGAGAACTCAGCTGTGTAAGTCGGTCACGTGTGAGCGCTCTCACTGGGCACCGGAGGCCGAGGCCTGCAGCTTCCTTCATTTCTCTCTCTAGCTTGGAGGGGGTGGCTCACTGTATTCTTGTAGAGGTCTTTCCACTGTGTCCTGTGAACCATACTGCAGAGAGTGTCCTGATTGTGGCTACTGAAGAGAGTGTCCCTGTCCCAGGATGTCTTTCAGTTCTGCAGAACTCCCAGATTTGTGGGGTGAACTGTTCTCAGGCCAGGTTGTATGTAACACATCAACCTGTGGGCTTGTCTGTTATGCAGCCAGTTAAGCTTCATGATTTTTCCCTCTAGGTGAGGATTACTGGGTTGGGGTGGAGGTCCCATGAACATGGCTTGGCTCACCAGCCAGAAGAATCGTAGAAGCTCCCTGCTGTGGGCACATTATGGACACTTAGGTGCAAAGTTATTTATATAGCCAGTCTGTGAAATAAATCCACTTGAGTCTCTTAGTATGTGAGAAACATGAGTCCGGAGGTTACTAGGTTATTATGGGACCAGTGAAATTTAACAAAAGGATCTAAAGTATTGTAGCTCAGTTTTTAGAACATGAGGAGCACCTGTACTTGTTTGCCCCTCTCTCTCTGAGACTTCCTGTAAGGTCTTTGTGCTATTGGTTGAACTGCTCATGTATTCTGTGGTTTCGAGGTTGTTCTCCTGGCAGGGATAATGGCTGGGCTGATGTGCACCTCTGTGAAACTAAGGAATTAAGGTGATTATAAGTTAGCACACCTCCTTTGTCGTCAGCACCCTTTTTAACACAGCCAGGTGGGTTTGCTAGCAGATCTGAGGCTGAGAACATAAGCTTTTGGATTTCCAGGGCGTCATGAGAAAGTCTTTGAGCCTTATGTTTTTCCACTTGAAAAATGGGTCTCCTAAAAAATCCCATTATGACAGGTCTGACTGAAGACTAAATAGGAATGGGAGCAAGAGCAAGGTGATGTGGCCAGGACAGTGCTGACTGAGGCCCCTGACCCTGCCACAGCTGCTGTCCTTACCACTGTTGTTCTCATCAGCCCTCAGGTGTTCTCGACTAACAGCTTACTTCCGGGGCCCCTTCCTCTCACCTGAAGAGCTGTGGCCTCTGTAAGCTGCTCCTGTAAAGGCCTTCACTCTTCTCTGATGCTCACAGGACAACGACAGGAATGCACAGTGCTGTGGCCATCACCCAGCAAGGGTTTCTGACTTGTGGCTGTTTGGGTATCAGTGTGATATTACTCAGAATGAAAATGGTGTGTGGCTTCTTCTGGGAGGAGGTGGTGGCCTTTAATTAAAGCCATAGTTAACTTGTAATTATTCAAAGGTAATTACAGAGTGAGAATCATGAAGACCTTCACTGCTGCCTAAAAAAAAATCCCCTCATTTAAAAATTCTTCCAGACTGTGCAGGGCGGTGATGGCACATAGCTTTAATCCCAGCACTCAGGAGGCAGAGGCAGGCAGATCTCTGTGGGTTTGAGGCCAGCCTGATCTACAAAGTGAGTTCCAGGACAGCCTGGGCTATACACAGAAAAACCAGGTCTTGAAAAATCTGTACATACATACATAATACATACCCAATACATGCATACATAATACACACATACGTGTATGCATACCCAGTACATACATAATTCATACGTACATGCATAAATAACACATACATACAGGCATACACACATAATACAAAATATACACATATATACACATACACAATACATACCTAATACACAAATAATACATATGTAATACACACATGCACATACACACACACACACACACACACACACACACACACACACACACACACACACACATTCTTCCAGGCTGAGAAATGGCTTGGGAGGTAGAGTGAATGCTGAGCAAGCCTGGAAACCTGAGCTCAAGTCCTAGAACTCACATGAAAGTGGAAGGAGAGAAACAATGCCATAGTGCAGTCCCGTGATCATCACATGTGCCTTAGAAGCCATGTCTCCATGTCTCCACGTGTTTGTGCGTGTGGACAGACACATACCAAAGGCTGCAGTCACAATAAGAAAAGGGTAATGCCCAATGGCAGCACTGCCAGTGAAATGTTGAGTTAGTTAGTTCCTGGAACTCGCAGGAAGGTGGAATGAACAAACTCTCCAAAGCTGTGCTGTAATGTGTATGCCCCCCACACTGTACACATGTCTGTGCACATAGCAATCCTCCCATCTTTCCCCACCTTGCTCTGTACTTGGTTTGAAACCATCTGCAAAGGTCCCAGTCATGCTATGGATGATGGCACTGCTTTCTTTGTTTTGAAATTCACCTTATCCTTGATTTCAAAGGAACTATGAAAATAATATTTCTGGGGGAAAAAATATTGCCCAGGGTGCTTAAAAAAAAAAAAAAGACACCTTAAGCTACTGCAGATTTGTAGCAACTCAGCACTGAAGTAAACCAGAAGCCTGCCTGGTGGAATTGGCAAATGCTGTTAGAGGCATAAGGAAAAACGTTGGCCCAGAACAGGTCCCCAGGCTCCCTGAACACCTCTGTGAACTAGTTCCTTGGCCCTCTGCCTTGTCCAGGAGCCTTGGAGAAAGCGACCACAGACAGCGTGGGTGAGTCTTCCAGTCTGGACTTGGATCCACCTGACAGTCAGTCATGGGTATCTCTGCTCACCTCACTCACTACTTGTAGACTTTTCAGCTGAAGAGTGACAGTGAGTTAAATTCAAAGTCTTTGCTATTGCCTTATAATATGGTGCTAGCCAGGCTTACACCTTTAATCTTTGCACTGGGGAGGCAGGGGCAGGGGCGGAGGGGGAGGGGTGTTGGAGAGACCCTGTCTCAAAAAACAAACGAAAATAAAGAAGGGAAGGGGGGGGGGAAACCCTTGCTGTTGCCAAGAGTGTGAGAATAGAAGAGGGCTGCAGGCGTGGCCAGAGAGGGGGACCCCCCCCTTCATCTCCCCATCCCCAAACACAGTTCTGCCAGCCTGGGGACAACCCCGTTCCTACTAGGAAAGAATGTACTTTATGTTTTCATTTTTCCTGTGTTTTAGTTTTCCAACTAGCATAAAATGATCTTTGCCTCTATGAGTTCGTATCTGTCATCTTTGAAGTTGGTGTTTAAAAAAAAGATTCTTGTACTTTTATGTTATGTGTAAGAGAGGCCACATGAATTTACGTGTACCACATGTGTGTAGGAGCTCACCGAGGCCAGAGAGTGTTGGGCAGGTGGGTTTGAGGGACGTCTTTAAAGTGGGTGACATTTAAATCACCGCATTCTGAATCTATCAGCAATGGAAAGTTAGGGGTGGGGGTATGTTGTCAAGGTTGGGGGGAGGCACAGGAGGTAGAGAGAGAGATGGGCAGAGATTTGTAATTGGAATGGAAGTAAATCAACTCCCAGGTCACACATGACTGGTGTGGTTTGTAGAGTGAGTGTCCCTGTAGGGCAGGCAGTATAGAAGTCAGTCCAGGGCTGGCTCTTACAAGGTGTACTTGGGCAGTGAGGGGATGGCCTGCAGGACAACCATGGGATCCTGTCACATGTTCATTTAAACCAGATTGTCAGGGAATTCTAATGCCAAAGCACAGATTTAGAGGTCATTCTGTAGTATCAGGAGCCATCAAGTGATTGTCATTCTAGATATGGACAGTGACATGAGAATCAGGGAGGGACTTAGACCCTTAACCCCAGTCATAAAGGAAGGCTGAGTTAGAGGAGTAAGCTGGGGAGGCCCAGAGACCAGGAGGTTCCTGTGAGAGGAATGGAAGGAAGCATGAGAGAGCAGTGGAGAAGGTCTTTGACGTCAGCTAGAGCTGGGAAGGACAGGTAGACACAGTCAGCTAGAACTGGGAAGGATAGGTAGACACAGCCAAGGCAATCAGTGTTTTCCTTTGTTCAGATAGCACTGGTCTGGAAGCCCATAACAGATCCTGGAAGCAGGTCAAGAAGACAGTCTTATTATAGTCCTTTTATTCCCATTACTCAATGTAGATCACAGAGGAGGGGCTGAAGGGTGCAGGCTGTGTGCCTGGCAGTGGGGCAGGCCTGTTTGGGGCTTATGTAGTTGAAATCAACTTGCTTTCAGAATTTGTCTCTGGTTTCCCTGTCAGCGAGTTCATTTTAGCCAGTTTGATACCACATCCAATGATGTAGGGTACTTTTTAGAATTCGGTTCAAATTGGACGGTTTGACATTTTTAGTATGTAGAACTGACATCTATAATTGGATTGTTCATCCTTGACATTTGAAGTAAGTATAGATCATCTTTCTGAGTTTATGTGCTAAGACACCCTCAGAGTAGACTGAGCGTAAAATAAATGATGTTTTGGGCATTTGGTGATCTTTTAATTAGAAAATCAGCCTTTGACTTTGAATATTCTCTGTAGACAAGGATGTTCTTGAACTTGTGGCAATCCTGTTTGCCTCCTCAGTAGTGGGATTACTGTTGTGAGCTACTGGCACAGTAGGACTCATGCCCTTCTCCTCCCTCTTTACCCCCTACTCCTCCCTCCTCTTTTATTTTGAAGTGTGTTGTGTACATGCATGCATGGGTACATGTGCACACACAGGTATCCACAGAGGCCAGAAGAGGTGTTAGGTTTTTTGCAGCTGTGAACTATGAGCTGGGAATGGAACTCGGGTCCCATGCACGAGCAGTATGCACTCCTAACTGCTGTGCCATGTCTGCAATCCCATGTGCACTTTCTATAGTTACATCCCTGTCACTGTATCTTGGACCTATTCTTGCTCCTTCTACATCCGTGTGCACAACAAAACTTGGATGCTGATAGTTTTTTTTTTTTTTTTTTCTGTTCTTTTTGTGGCACTTGGAAAAGCTTGTACAATGAAGATAGAAACCTCCTTCGGATTAGAGAGAAGGAAAGACGAAACCAAGAAGCTCATGCAGAGAAAGAGGTGTTTGCTGAGAAGGCTCCTCTGTTTGCAGAGCCCTACAAGGTATTTACCATGTGTGAGAGGGAGCAAGGCTGACCCATCACAATATTAAACTTGATGGAAAAGTTATTCATTGTAACTGAGTTCAACCATCGGTTACAACCGAGAAAACAACTTATCCCAGAGGTTGTTTTTGAAAACAAAACAAAATATGAAAACTCTTTGAACATTGTTAGTCAGAATTACCAAAGTGTGTGGTTTTCTTTTGTAATGTTAGTCTCCTGTAATTAGTAATGTGTATCCGTGGCAGGCTTCTCAGTGGGGGGAAATAGTTAATGTTGCATTACACATGAAGCAGAGAGGGTTTTCTTTTAACGATATTACATAATAATTTATTAAGTGATTGCTCTGCTTAGATGTGTTTCCACAGTCTGAGTCTGCCGTCTTTCTGTTTTTCAGACTGCAAAAGGCGATGAGCTGTCCAGCCGGATACAGAACATGCTAGGCGACTACGAAGAGATGAAGGAGTTCTTAAGTACCAAGTCTTGCTCTAAGCGCCTGGAGGGTTCTGAAGACAGGCCAGGGAAGCCGAAATATCCTTTATTTCATGACAGGGGGAGCAGCATCCCATCCAGCTCCTTCCGCACCCACGTCTACCACCAGCCTATCCATACATCTTCAGTCCCTGGACCACTTTCTGTTGGTAACATTAGCCACAGTCCAAAGATGGCACCTCCAAGGATGGAACCAGTGCCAAGTCTCCATGCCAAAAACTACGGCCCGCCCGACAGTCAGCGGCTGACTCAAGATCGCCTCAGTCAGGAGGGGCACTGTTCCAACCACACAAAGTGTGACCGCAGAGCTGATGGTGACTCAGCTCCGGAGATGAAGCTCTCGCCCTTAATCTCCTCTTTGCCATCCCCGGTGCCCCCTCTGTCACCTGTACATTCCAGGCTGCAGGGAAGCAGCAAGGTTCCCGGTGGTAGCACTAGCAATAAAAGCTACAATGTAGCCACGTCTTCCAAGGACCTGGTGGGGAAGGTCCAAGATAATGAGACTCCTCATGACAGTTTGGTGGCAGCTACCAGCCTTGGGGTAGCCCCTTCTCAGCCACCTTCCCAGACATTTCCACCCCCTCCTCTCCCCTCAAAAAGTGTTGCAATGCAGCAGAAGCCCACAGCTTATGTCCGGCCCATGGACGGTCAGGATCAGGCTCCTAGTGAGTCCCCGGAGCTGAAGCCGCCACTGGAAGACTATGGCCAGCAGAGCTTCGAGAAACCTGATGTAAAAGTGCCTGCCAAGGCCAAGCTCACCAGACTGAGGATGCCTTCGCAGGAGGTGGAGGTGAGTGGAATCTCTTAGGACCTTTCCAGTTATAGGAGCTTTGAGATTCAGGCCTCTGGGGGATGGGAGGAGGGAGTTAGGTCTGGCTCCTGGGTGGGGCCATGGTATATTCCTTTGGCTTTACAGTTTTATCAATCCACAAAGAGCTCAAATCTTGCACGATTAACAGTAGATACTGAATCCAAACCTTCTCATTTTAAAGACACCTGTCTCATTGTTCAGGTCTGAGATCCTCCTGCCTCAGCTCCTCAGTGCTGCAGCAGGATTCCTTGTTCAACGTGCAGTTTTTTCAGACTGGCTTAAAGACCCCTCACTGAGTCAGGTAGCAAAGCATGGAGACCTTGAGTAGGATTAGAGTATACCCCAGTGTGTTCTGAGACCCATCAGGGTGCATAGCATTTCTGATAACAGAAAGTTTTGAGCTGTCCCTTTCGTCTTACTGGGGCCTCACCACTCTGAAAGAAAAGGCAAACAAAAGTGCAAAAAATTGGGATCAATACTTCCTTTATCCCTTTCAAGGTTTCTTAAGGCAAGTAAAACCAAAGTATTAAGATGATGAAGGGAATGGCTTCAGGCTTTAAAAAATTAACCACTTTTATTTATTATGTTGAGTGTGTGAACGTGCCTGGACACTTGTGCTGGTTGGGCCCTCGCCTGTACCATGTGGGTCTTAGGGACTGAACATTTGCTCTGCTGGCAAGTGCCCTCACTCTGAGCCATCTTGCTAGCCCCAGATATCTTTTTTTTTTTTTTCCCTTATTTGGGAGGGGCTTGGTCCCTGTAAATTATAAGGAGCTTTTCAACTTAAAATTTATTTTTTGGTTTGTTTTGTGTTTTTTGAGACAGGGTCTCTCTCTTAGCCTTGGCTAACCTCAAACCCAGAGATCTGCCTGCCTCTGCCTCCCAAGCACTAACATTAAAGGTGTATAGCATTATGCCTGGGGATCTGTTATAGTATTTTCTTTTATTTACTACTTAAAACAACTTTAAAACAACTATAGTGGTTATACTAGTGGGTCTACTTTGCCTGCCTTTGAGAAGGGTGTCACAAACAATACAGAACAGTTGCTCCACTATGTATGTGTTTCAAAGTAACCAAAATACTGTCACTTATAATTTTTAAAATTAAAATATAACTACATCTGCTTCCTGTAAGCACTAATGCTGCTAACCTGTTTTCTCGAATCCCGTTTATAAAGCTTGAAATGCCGGCAGGGAAGCCAGGCACTGTGGACTCACACAGTCAGTCTTACAAGGCAGAGACAGGTGGATCTCTGAGTTTCAGGTCACTGTGGTCTACATAGTAAGACCCTGTCTTCCCCCACCCCTCTTGGTTTTTTTTTTTTTTTAAGATGAGGTTTCTCTGTGAAGTCCTACTTGTCCTGGAACTCACTCTGTAGACAAGGGTGACCTCGAACTTAGAGATCCACCTGCCTTCGCCTCTGTGATTAAAGGCTGCCACCACCAACCTGTTTTGGGGCCCCTTAACAGGCAGGTCTAAAGGCTCCTTATGGCAACTAAAAGGAGAAGCCTTCTCCCTTAGGGTTTTGAAGAATCATGTTGAGTTCTTGACTCAGTTCCCAAACAGTGAGTGCATTTGAGAACATTGAAAAAATAGCATTTGCTTGAGGGCCGAGGAGGAGCTGATCAGATGGTGAAGCTGACCAGCCACAGCAGAGCTTGCTGAAGAGATTTCTGCACATACCATCCTGTGTTGGCAGAAGAAGCAATACCCTGTTCTCAGTCTTGTTTCAACACCACTCCAAACACCTCCTCATTCTTTCACTTAGGCCTTTACAATTATTTGAGTAGGGCATTTAGAGGGTAACTTTCCCGCATTGGTTCTCTCCAGCATGTGTGTTCTGGGATTCAGTTTGTCTGTTCCTCTGGGCAACAGGAACCTCTATCGAGGGAGCCTCCTCATCAGCTCTCTACTTTTTCCTTAAGGCTGAGATCAACTCTCAGTCTTAACCAGTCAAACCCCATCTCATGGATGCTACATCTGAGTGTGTGCTCGGAGTGTTTCTTGAGAACTTCTTGGGTCTTCACAGATGAGCAAACTGACCCACAGTACGGTTAAAACCTTTGTTCAGGGTCTCACAGAAATTCAAGACATTATCCAATACAAGCCAATTTTATTACCAAGTACTGTTCTCTTGTAAATTCCCCAGTAAGTGAGTAATGAATTTCTGTAGTCCCGTTGAGCCCTGCATGCTCATCTGTCTCCCTGACTGCTCCCTCCGTACTGTTGTGCCTCTCCCTCTGTGTCCTGGAGCCAAGTCTTGCTAGCTATCAATCATCACAAGACCTTTCACTCTATCTTACCTTCGCTTTTTTTTTTTTTCTATTAAAATCTTTAGCCTGGAAATTACTTTTACCAATACCTAGAGTGCTTCAATATTCAACTCTTGAAAGAGAGCGTGCAGGGCCTGGTGCAGTGACACCCAGCTTTGGTCATCATTCAGGAGACAGAGAGGCAGGCGGAGCTCTGTCAGCTTTCTAATGTAGAAGTAACATAATTACAGTGCTGAACCCAGTGATAAGGATTCTGGAAGAGGATGCACTGGGGTCTGGGTTCCCACACCAAAGAAGGCCTATGAAGGAGGCCTGTGCAGCCATCCTTTTAGCCTAAGCCTCTCAGAACAGCAGGGCGGTGGTGTCTCGACAGCAGGTGCAGATCTGTGAGAAGACATGAGTGTGTGGACATAAGGCATCAGAGGTCAGCCACACTGAGTACACATGTCAAGGGATGACCTTGTTTGTCCTATTTAGGATAATATTTTTCCAAGTGTCTAGTTTTTCTACTTTTATGCCATGTTGTAATACATTCACGGTACACAGGCTCTTTCTTAGCCATCCAGTTTCTCAGTGTCTGCTGAGAAAAGCTGAAATGTAGAATGTACAACTAGAGTCCTTCTGTGATTAAATTGTTTTGACAGGAAAGATGTTTGAGACATTCTGTAAGAATGTCCAGATTAACTGATAGGAGAATAATTTTTTCCAAAGCTCTCAGTTCTCAGGCAGCATGAATGAAAAAATGGTGGAAATGACTTAAGGAATTCCAAGTATACAACAGGATTCAGGAAAACAGCAAAGTACTTCTAAAATACAGCAGCAAGTGTTTAGTATGTTAAAAACCTCCAAACATAGAATAAATGAAAATGAATTGCCATATCTGATTAGTACACACTGTAAGATGAATTGAAGTGTCATACTATTTCACAAATATGCAGAAAATTACTACATGTTAATCATATTTTTAAACATCAGAGGAAATGGAAATACTAACTACTGATTTGACATGACTCAGATATCCTGCAGGTTTTGAATTAGCACACCATATCCTATACAAATGGATAATTAAATTAATAATAAATGAAAGTGAACTCTAAGGAAAATTCACAGGCTTGAGACTCTTTAAGAGTGAGGGCAAGAAACATAAGTATCACAGAATGCTCTTAATTCAGGCATTCAACCCAAAACTCAAAATTATGCCCACTTTGAATTCTTAGAATTCTGTTATTTATAAATTAGAATTAAAGAGCAAACTAAGGTAATTTATCTAAAGGAGAGAGCTAGACCTCTAATTACTTAAATACTGGGGCCCCTAGATTAAAACATTAAACTTAAATCCTTCAGCCCAATGGATTAAGGAGATTAGCTGGAGCTTGACAAATTACCATGGGGCTAAAGGGGGAGTGCAGGCTGAAAGTAGGCCATGCATAAATAGAAGATGACATTCAAGAGAAAAGGCCTGGTTTGTTTGCAGCCTGGACCGTTGTGGGGGAGGGGAGGACTGTACTTTGTCAATCTTTAATGATTTTAACAACTAAAAATAACAAAATCAGTGTAAAAATAGCTGGTTATGGAGTTCTTAAAGAATATGAACAAGCAGCAAATTTAAACTTGGAAAATAGTGATTTTTTTTTTCTTCAACTGGGAAGGAGAAATGCAAGGCGGAAAAATATGCTTGTTATGAGATCCAGGTCCTTTTCCTAAGAAGAATCTGCTTAAATATCTAAGTTGCTCATCCCGGCCAAACAAAATCATCAATCCCGCCATCATGTCTGGTCTTCTGTCCCTGTATTCCGAATGTCACACAAATGACAGAACTAGCACAGGGAAGACTTAAATGATTGGGGCAGCAGAGTGCTAGGCAGTGGAGACTTCAAGTGTTGGCAGAGCCACATCACTGCTCAGGGACGGGGGAGTCTAATATCCCTTCGCAAACGTCTGACATGTGAGAACAGCAAGGAGGAACAGGAATTTCTTATCCTGGTACCAAATGTACTTCTGGCAATTTTGAGAAGGAACAGAAAGTGAAAAAAACAATTCCAACTAATACCACCCCAGAGGGGCTTCCAGCTCCACTTTTATTCTATTCCCCTTGGGCTGCTATATGCAGCTCTGTTCTTTGCACTAACTCATTACCAGCAATTTTAGAGCCTTTCAATTTTTTTTTCTACATTTACTTACTGTTTTGTCAGAGCTTAAAATGCTTCTCACAATCTTGCCTGGCACCAGAAACTGCAGGTGGAGACTGTTTTGAACTAAAACAGGACATTCCAGGGGAACGCAAAGTCTCATTCTCTACCTGATCATGACTTCTCTAGCCTGTAAATACTGCCCTAAGAAACAAAACCCCAGAAAAAACACTGGCAAAACAAAGCAGCTTTTAGCCCTGGGCTGTCTGTTAGCAGCTCTTGCTCAAAATGTCTGTGGGTCACTTGTCACTATTTTTAAACTTCTATATTTAGATATGCAGGTCCAGGACCTGGCCAGCCTCCAGGGAGGTCCAGGGCATTCATTTCTGGTTTTTCGCTGAACATGGTTTGCAATCTTTACCCAACACCCATAATCTTCACAGAGGTAGATAGACTAACTCTACCTGATTCTTCATTCTACTTCATGTAGGTCACCCTGAGCCCCCTCCATCTGCCTGACCCCGCAGCACCACCGTCCCATTCACTGACACAACCACAGGACTCCCAGGCAGTTGGCATGGCAGCTGCCGCTGGCATAAGGAGGCATAAGGATTGTGGCTGGGTTCAGAGGAAACTGTCACATTACAGTGACACTGACCAAAGAAGACAAGTTTACATTTAGTCAGTTGTCAACAGCAGATGCTTTTGTGCCAGGAGCCCCCATTCTCCAGTCACCAAATTTCATGTCAAATGCCTGCTCCTCAGGAAGCATGCCAGGGCTGCCCTGGCACACAGTCCTGTGTCACAAACATATTACTCGGCAAAGACCTCAAGATGTAGGAGAAATCTCCACTCTCCTAATTCTCCCCACCACCCACCCTCAAGACACCCACACGGTGGATGGAGAGAATCAATCCCTGCAAGTTACCTTCTAACTGCACCCTCTGGTAAAAGTGAAAATGTAAGGAAAGGGTAGACTTTGGGGTGGTATTCAGAAGAGGAATCCATGATGCTGGTGCAGCATTAAGGTTGATCATGTTACCGACCTGGGTTTTTGAAACTTTAGAAACTTGAGAGAGCAGATCAAAGGGATGATGAATCACAGCTAGGATATTCCAAGTAGGGTCCATGCCCAAATTTGACTTATTTAAGTTAAAAATCTCAGTGCTTAGAGTTGAACCTAGGGGCCTTATGCACAATAGGTTATATCCCTGCCCCAGTTTGAATTTAAGTGTTGGGATGTTTTGCCTGCATGTGTGTCTGCTTCATAGCCAGAAGAGGGCGTCAGATCTCCTACAGCTGAAGTTGTGGATGTTAGTAAATTTCTTCTGGCTGGGAGAGAGCTGGTGTTCTTAACTACTTAGCCCATTCACACCCCACACCCCTCCTCTTAAATTTTGTTTTTAGAGGATTGAAAATAATTATAAAGCCCAAAGAAAGAGACCATTTGCTTTATCACCGTCGATGTTCTAAGAACTAATTTGCAGTGAAGTGTGTGTCACATACGTGTAACCTGTGCAGGGCAGGAGTGGTTTCAAGTTAGAGGCCGTCCTGACCCAAACAAAGAAACAAAACCAAAAGGATTTGTTTGTCAAAGTGTCAGGATCTCTGTTTCCCATTCTCTTCACTGCCTGATATCCCTAGGCAGAGCAACTACTTGTGAACAATAACATCCATATGGCTTGGCAGTTTCTGGAGTAAATATCACACCTTATAAAAACAGGCATTCAGGAATATTTTATTTTGATTTCTGAAGAACTTGCTTTTCTCTCTCTCTCTCCCTCCCCCTTCCCTCCCTCCTTCCCTCCATTGTTACAGCAACCTGTGACATGAGTTGGCATGAATCATATTTTACACATTGTAGAGCTGAGTCTCCAAGGAGTTTAAGGACATGCAGCCCTCTGGTGCAGAGTGCCGGTGCACTGTCCCAAAGCTTGTCCACAGAGTGGTGATGACTTGGGTGACTTGTTTCAGGCTCTCTGATTTTCTGTGCTAGCAACTTAGAACTGTTGAGAGGTTTCAAAGTAGAGAACCACCAAGACTCAGTTCAGGTCTTTATACGTGGGCCTTAGCTTTGCCTTTCACCTTTCAGAGCTGGGAGTCATCCAGATAAGGTTTTTCTGTTCTCACCTGGTTACTTTGACCTGTGTCCACCATTTGCTTCTCTTCTGTGGTCACAGGGCAGGTGCCCACCTTCCTCTGGTGCGCAGGTGCATCCGTTCAGTCTCCATTTTGCTACTTTGAACCACTATCCTTTCCCAGTCTTTCCCTGCTTCTGAGTAGAGTGGACCATTCTCCTCCTGCCTCACTGTCACCACTGCTTCCTTGTTCCCTCCACAGCTGAAGCTGTGTGGTTAGAAGTAGGTAGACACTCTGCCTGTGTCTGCCTGTGTCTTCTCCAGGTCTCATGGGCCTCCACCTGTCATTTGGGTTGTGCCACAGGGATGACCTAGGAAAACTCATGTACCTTCTTTGTGGCTGACTTTCACTTCCCTCTTTAGACCCGCCTTCACCTCTGTTGGAAGTACCTTTTCTTGATTTCTTTCTCCCGAGGGCTCTGCCCTCACTGATATATCTCTGGTGATGTTTATCCAGGCTTCAGCTGCTGGAAGTAGAAAGTCTCACAAAGTGACACTTTTAGCCTTAAACATTTAAAGCTCCTTACCCTTCACTCTGCTGCCCTTCCAGAGCTTTTGTAGGTGTGCGTGCGTGCGTGCGTGCGTGCGTGCGTGCGTGCGTGCGTGCGTGCGTGCGTGCGTGCGTGCGTGCGTGCGTGCGTGCGTGCGTGCGTGCGTGCGTGCGTGCGTGCGTGCGTGCGTGCGTGCGTGCGTGCGTGCGTGCGTGCGGTTAACTCACTGGGCTTTATATCACTGTGTCTCCTTTTCCTTGTCCTGCCTCAGACATTGGCCGTGTCTCCTGCTTTTTTCCTGGGCCCCAGGATCTCTGGCTTTTTGTGACCACCAGCTTTAGCTTTTGGCACATCAGTCCTGTGAATATTGTTATATGAGGAGTCAGGGGAAGCATCCATCCCATTTCTCTCTCCCTCACCAATCCTGTCTTATAGTTTGAGGTCTCGATCCCTAACTGTCCTTACTTCTGTCTTTAAATGGTTACATCAGTACATGACAAAGGGGTCTTATTAAATCTAATATTCTTCAGTACTTCTCCCATCCCTTTCCCCCTTCTTATTTCCTGCAGTTTGGCCTCAAACACATGGGCTCAGTTCTTCCTTGGGACCCAGGCAATCCTGCTTCAGCCTCCCTGGCAGCTGTGACTGCAGGTGTCTGTCACTGATTCTGTCTTTACCGTTTACCTACTTTTGCGTTTGATAGTGGTGGTCTGCCTTTAGAAACCCCACCCTGAGAGGGCAGGCAAGCTGTGCGAGGCCTGGTGCCATTTGTTTTCCTCATAGAGTGTTTCCTGATCTTGAGTACTGTGGTACTGTCCCCTCTCCTTTGTGCTGCTGTAGTCTCAACCCTTGTCCCTGAATCATACTCTGTCTGGACCTTCCTCTGAGGTCAGACTGGCTTTTGATCTGAAGTCTGAATGATAAATCCCCCTTTTCCATGTGACTTGTTAGAGGAGGGGATAGTATAGTATGGAGTGAAATTCTCTATTCAGGACATTTGTTTAGGGACCTGAACTAAACTCATTTTAAACGTGGGTATTAAAGGATTTATTAACTTTAAAATTTCGTACATATGAGTGTTTTGTACTCAATGTAGATTTTTATTTTGTACGTACACCACACGCGAGCAGTGCCCACAAAGTCCTAAAGGGGGAACCGGAGTTTCACAGGCAGTTTTGAGCCTCCTCCATGAGGATGTTGGGAACTGAGCCTGCGTGCTTTTCGGGAGTGGCCAGTGCCATTAACCACTGAGCCATAGCTACACCCCACAATTTGTTTTTGTTTTTGTTTTTTTTAAAGAATTGGCTTACATTTTCAACCTTGTTAAGTCATTTTAGGCTTTTCTACTTGTAGAAAAGGTTTTTTGTAGAGTTCTTTTTGGTTTTTTTTTTTTTTTTTTGCAGGGGTTTATTTATTATGATGGTGGTGGTGATGGTGTGTATGTGTGTAGAAAAAACGGGGTGTTTCTATACATCCTTGTTTAACCTGGATTGCACTATGTTCCACCTACCTCTATCTCCCAAGTGCTGGGATTAAAAGCGTGTGCCACCATCGCCTAGCTTCTTTTAGTGTATTTTTTAGAAAAACTTAAATGGTATGTCATCAAATTGTTAATGTAGAAAAGGATTCAGTTTTAAGTATTTTGCATGGGATGAATCCCTCTTCCTGGGAATAAGCCAACCACATTGGTGAAACATTCACTCTTCTCCACCACAAAGGTATCATTGGCTAGCATCCTAGTTACCTGCAGCCTGGGGTTAATTTTCTAGTAAGATTAATGATGTCACTTTAAAGTTAAAATTGGGAGCCTTATCCTTTATCTCCACTATGTTCACTTAGGATTCTAGTGAATCCGTTGCCGAAGAAAGGGAATACACTGGTGCACTGTTCTGAACCCTGATGAGAGTTATATGTTACTTGTCACCTGACATTCCCAGACTCTGCACACAGGTCATGATGGCACCATGGCGGTGTGTCAGGCAGCATGTGCCAATCTACAGACCCATGGAGGAAACCACAGTAACAATGGGGCAAGGCTGCCTCATGTTCTGTCCCCCCGGCAAAAGGGCCCTTCAGAAGCTCTTTTGAGCAAAATGGAAAATGTACTTTATCAAAACTTGGGTCTGTGGTTAGTTAATAAGAGAATCTTCAACAAGTAGAGCTTCTAGTCTCTTTTTTCCCCACCACATCCCACTGTGAGAGAAGAGGGACTGAAGCAAACTGTTGGAGATGCTGCCCCTTTGAGGAGCGCTCTCTCTCTCTCTCTCTCTCTCTCTCTCTCTCTCTCTCTCTCTCTCTCTCTCGGTATTTTCACTGGAAGTTGGAAGCATATTGAATTCCCCAAAAAGCAGCAACCGACTCTTAGAGTAGACACTGTTTTCATCTGGAGACACCAATTGGTGTACTGTACCAGTACAGCCCTGAGGGCCTGGAGACCAAGGAGCATTCTGCAGAGGTCTTAGGGATTGTGTTTGTGGTGGAGGCTGGGCTTGAGGGATCATGGAAGTGTAAAGCTCTCCAAGAAGTGGATCCCTATCACCAGGCTGGGCTACCTGGTCAAGACACAAAGATTAAGTTGGTGGAGGAGATGTACCTGTTCTGTCTGTCCACTGAGGAACCTGAGATTATTGACTTTTCTCTGGGTGCATCTCCGGCTTGCCAGTGGACTAGGTTCAAAACTTTTGTCATCATCAGGGAGAGCAATGGTGTTACGAGTTCTAAGAAGGTAGGAGCTGCCATCCAAAGGGCCATCACCTTGGCCAAGGCTTCCATCATCCCTATGCGGAAAGGCTACAACCCCTACACTGTTCATGCAAGGTGACAGACCACTGTGACTGTACTGGTGCCGAGTGAACAGGTCCTTTTATGATAACTGTTTCAAGTTCATTTCTGACTGTGTCAGCCAATTTGTCCTGAAGGACATTGGTTCCACAGGACTCACAGGAGACTGGAGCAGAAGGCAGTCTGAGCATATTCATCATTGAAGCAATCCAGGGCCTTAAAGATCACCTCTGCAGTACTGTGGTAGGGTAGGTTATCAATCACTGCAGATTGAAGGTGTCTGATTTGCATAACAACAGGGTATTACAGCCTGTGTTTTATTTTCCATGCTAATAGAATTAGTTCTCCATTTGTTAATCACTTCATTTATTAAAAAGCACTCATCATGGGTTTGTCCTAAAGCAGTGGTTCTCAACCTGTGGCTTGGGGGTTGAACCATGCTTTCACAGGAGCTGCCTAAATATTTACATTATGATTTATAACAGTAGCAAAGTTACAGTTGTTATTAAGTAGCAACAAGAATAATTTTATCATTGGGGGTCACCACAACATGAGGAACTATATTAAAGGGTCTCAGCATTAGGAAAGTCCTAAAAGAGTAGGAGATAGGTCAGAAACCTCAAAATAGAGAAAATTTCACTAATATTCCACTATTTGGATAAGTTATTCCTAGTGTTTGCTTGGAGACTGAGGAAGGAGGGTAGTGGTGAGTTTGTGACCGGTATGTGCTAGTGGGTGATAACTGGTCTCAACAGCCCAAAAAAGGGATTGCCACGTGTTACCTTGCTCCCATCCAGCCCTGGGGATCCTCACCAGAAGCCTTTCCCTTCTTTTTCGTGTGCAGTTCATGATTTGAGGGATGTTTTGCAGTTCTTCCCAACCCAACTTTTAGGGTTTATCAGCACTTGCCTGGTGGACAGCACACAGACCAGGCTTCTTCCTCCTCACTCTGGCGCCCCCTCCTCCCCCAGAGCACAGGCTCCCACCCTCCAAAATTACAACATTTCTTCCTCCACACAAGTCGGTTCAGAGTTTATTGGGAGCATATTTAGGACACAGGTATAATAATGGCATCCTCAGAGCTACAGATACAGCAGTTGCTTAAATGGGAGTAGAAGGGGGAAAGGAAGGGAATTGCCACAGTGGGGTAGTGTTAAGAATGGCAATGCCTGGCTAGAGAGATGGCTGCTCTTCCAGAGGTCCTGAGTTCAATTCCCAGCAACCACATGGTGGCTCACAACCATCTATGAGATCTGGTGCAGTCTTCTGGCCTGCGGGCATACATGTAGGCAGAACACTGTATACATGATAAATAAATAAATCTTTTTTTAAAAAATAGCAATACCACAGGTTGTTGTGATGTAGGCCTTTAAGCCCCTCATTTGGGAGGCAGAGAGACACACTTCTGTGAGGTTGAGGCCACTATAGACCAACATACCGAGTTCTCGGGCCAGCTAAGGCTACATAGTAAGACTCACGGATGTACTGTGGGAGCAGCATGTTCACCCTATTCCATGCAGTGAGCTTAATTAACATTTGGTCCATGGTAGAGCCAAGGCTGGAGGCTTGCACGGCTGCCAGTATCCTGCTCATCAGCAGCAGTGTATGTAATCAGAACTTCTGTAGGTGACCTTGAAGGAGTCTGAGAGTTGCCAGTTGGCAGAATCTGCTCATTTTCCCTACGAACAACAATGAGCATAACATCATGTTGATTCTGCTTGCATCCAGCAAGTAGCAGGTGAGGGTCTTTGTTGAGAAGTAGATCCTAGTGTGTGCATCCAATCCATACATCTGTTTAAGTAAGAATATAAACGTAAGCATATGATGGGATTTCAGGGACATTGTTTGTAGTGACGATTGACTGGGTGCATGCATTCCAGTTGCAGGGAATATCACCAAGGTACTTCCCTCCCCCCCCCCACAACCCTATCCCCACCCCTGCAGTTTTTTGTTTTTTTTTTTTTTTTTTTGTTTTTTGTTTTTGTTTTTGTTTTTTTTTTTCAAGACAGGGTTTCTCTGTGTAACAGCTCTGTCTGTCCTGGAATTCACTTTGTAGACCAGACTGGTCTCAAACTCACAAAGATCTACCTGCCTCTGCCCCCCAAGTGCTGGGTGTGCTACCACCACCCAACTTCATAGGTTTTTATTTTTCTGTGTCAGGTAGACTTTAGAACATTAGCTCAGCCTACCCGTCGGAGCTAGAACTTGGTTCCAGCAGAATTGTTTTGAAAACAGTTCCTATTATGTCAAAATTGGGCAGCTTAAGGTAAAGAGGACACTGTAGCTTGATTTGTTTAAACTAGGTACAAAAATCTTCACATGCCAGAGCTGGATACACACAGAGCAGAGTTCAATTCCTAGCCAACTTTATAGTTTTTATCATCATGTTTTCAGTTGTCCATCAATGTGCTGGATCAAAAGGAAAATTATATGAAGAATTAGGATATCTCACCTACATTTTATTTTTAGATGGAGGAACTGTGAGGAACTTCTGTGTAACCGATACCCTCAGCAAACTGCTAAGATGAGAAATCTTAGATGACAGAATTGTCTTGAAATCTCTAACATTAGATTAATTTTTTAAGTTGATTGTGTTCGTGTAAAATGTGAATATAAAAATCACCACTCAGTGAGCTGGAGGTGTGTGTACGCCAGGGGTAGAGCACTTGCTTAGTGTGCAAAGGGCCTTAGCTTTGACCTCCAGTTCAGAAGGAAAAAAAGAAAGAGGAGAGAAGGAAGGGAAGGATAATGGAGGGAAAATTGCTGCATTTGCTCTAGGGCCTTTTATCTAACTGGTGACTTCTGCCTGTATACACATAATGTCGTGGAATAGAATTGGTTCTGGAGGAAATTGTTACCCAAATGAGGGTGTTTTGTTGTTGTTGTTGTTTTTTTTTTTTTTTTTTTCTTTTTAATCATCTCAGACACATCCTCAGCTCAGGTGTAATTGTGCAGACACACTCCTTATTAGGTGGTGTTTAATAGGAGCTCCCACTGGTGGCTTAAATATTTTGTTTTATGTGCCATCAGGTGTTGTAAACCCCATTGACCCCTCTCCTGTCCTTGAAAGCAGCACAAAAAGAGTAAGCCATTTTGGGGAGTCTTGGCTTAGCTGGAGCAAGGGAGGAGGGATGGATTGCCCATTGGTGAAGCTGTATGCTTTTAAACTGCACATGGTACTTTGTAGGAGTCAAAAAAACTACCAAAGGGACAGATGTTGCCAATTTCAAACCTACAGGAGGAAGGCAAACATCGCTAAGCAACGCTGCACTTGAGAGAACTTTTTTTAGGAGCAGAGCCAGGGGAGTTGTGGCTTGGGAGCATTCTTGCTTCTTATAGCGCTTTACCAGGAAGACATGCGAAGTTCTTCCTTGTCAGGGCCACCATTGCTGCCACCAGCACCAATGGCAGTGACCTAGTGAGAGAGGAAAGCTTTCTTGCCATGTAGGAAGTAGGAAGGGAGGCATTAAGACATGCTCAGGAAGATCAGTGTCCCCACAGCCCCACAGTAAATATCCATCCAGAGGTTCAGGATGGAGGATATGGAATAAGGCAAGAGGTGGCTAGGTCTGAAAAGAAACTACTATTTGTCTGTTTCTCCTGCAATAACCAGTGCAACCTGGTTTAGTCTGTTGTGTGCACGACTATAAACAAAGTAAATAAGCTTTGCAGCCTCAGGTACTCTGCATCTCCCAGGTCCTCTCCGGCTGTGAACACCTGATAGGTAATGGCAGGCTTCTTGTTCTTTTTTGGCTGTCACCAGAGACTTGGGCCACCTCTTGAGATTTGTGTGGCTGTTTGTTTGGACCCTGGAGCCTGCTTTTTTTATGAAATAGTAGTAGAGAAAGTATTCATATACATAGTTTTATATTTGTAGCAGATGCAGGCCTATTTTTATTGCGTGTTTTGAAACGTTGTCTCATTATGAAGTTCAGATAGGCATTTTGAGCATTCTGCTGCCCCTGCCTCCTGAGTTTTCGGATTATAGGATTATACTACCACGCTGAGCTACATGTATATTGGTAATATACTTATGGCAATTAAAAGCATAAAAGTTCATTAATTACTATAACTAATAGTTTTTTTTTTTCCTGTTCTGTAACTAATAGTTTTTCTCCTGTATCTTTCAAACACTGGACCTGAATTTATGAATGATTTGGCAAAAATGTGGCAAAGCTATAGATTGAAGATACTGGTCATTTAAAAGTCAGAACATTATTGAGCTCATGCATTACCCTCTTAAGGTCTCATACCTTCATTTTTCAACAGATATGTTGAATTCAAGTCTAGTTTAGAAGGTTGAGGAACATCACACACATTTGTTTTTAAAGGTGTATGTGTGCATGTATGAGTTTGTGCACTCTGAATGACCCCTCCCCCAACACACACTGGTATATGAGTATATGAGTGCAGGTGCTCACAGAAGCCAAAGGTATTGGATCCTTCCTGAGTAGGAGTCACAGGCCATTTGTGAGCTTCTTGATGTGGGTGCTGCACTCAAACTAAGGCCCTGCAAGAACATTGTGCATCCTCTCCCTTTCCCCCATAGGGTTTCTCTACAACAATTCTGGCTGTCCTGGAGGCTGGCCTCAAACTCACAGAGATCTGCCTTCCTCTACCTTCCAAGTGCTGGGATTAAAGGTGTGTGCCACCACTGCCAGGCTATCACATGCATTCTTAACCACTGAGATAAGCTTCCTTGTTCTTTTTTTAGCTTTGTGTTTCTCACTGATTGGTTTTCACCTTTTCAGGCTTGTTTGTTTTGTTTTGATTTATTTTATTTTATTTTTGCATTGTCTGTGGTCACACTATCTGTGTATGTCAGGAGTATAAGTTTATCTGATGAAACTCTGATAAGATGTCTGTGTCTCCGTTTTTCCTCTCAGAATTCCGAACATGTTTACTTTTGAACATGTTTACTTTAAGATTACACTATGTTGCCAGGTAGTGGTGCCTTTAATCCCAGCATTTAGGAGGCAGAGACAGGCTGATCTCTGAGTTCAAGGCCAGCCTGGTCAATAGAGAGAAACCCTGTCTGGAAAAACAAACAAACAAAAGCCATATTAGAGTTGGCCATAAAACAGTTTGAGAATTCTCAAATTACTTGCCCCCCCCCCCACCATGTAACCCTGACTGCCTTGGAACTTACTCTGTAGACCAGGCTGGCCTGGAACTCAGAGATCAGCCTGCCTCTGCCTCCGCCTCCCCAATGCTGGGATTCAAGGTAAGCACCTCCTCCTGGCATTTTCCTTGTTTTTGAATACAGTGTTCTAACTGTTTCATTCTGTCTGCAAAAGTCTGTGGAGAAACTGTCTTCATTACAAAATCAGCTGTTGGGTACGAGATGACTCTAAAGGTTAGTTACAAGGCTTCCCTGCTCAGGAGTCAGCCAATCTGAAGGTGCAGCTTCATTCTAAGTTGGTACTGTTCATTCTAGTACAGTATGACAGAGCATTAGGAAATTTCATGGAGCTTATTATAATAAGCCAATTAAAAATTGGGGTTGAAAGGACCTTAAGCAAGTCTTTTAAAGGTTACAGGTCCCACTTTGTCACCCAGCTGGTGGTGTAATTACCATGTCAGGAAGGAAGTGGGTGCACTCCAGTACTGTTTTCCCATGGGCCGTGTGCCAGGTGTCTGGAAGTATCAGGAGGGCCGCCACTGGATCATATATAACCGGGATGCAATTTATCGTCTAAAGGCAGCTATTTTGTTGTTGCTATTAGTGTGGTTTCTTGTTTTCCATAGTCTTTCTTCTCTGGCTTCTAGATTTTGTATTTTGGAAAAGCAACAGATTAAAAAAAAATAACATGAGAGGTAGTAAATATAAGAATATGTGGAATTGGGATGAACATGGTTTTTGTGTGCCCTTGAACACCATTAGGCTGGACTCGGGTCAAGAGCTCTAGAGATAATGGGTCTGAGGGCCACCGGCCCTGTGTGTACATCCCATGGACAACAGTCAGAAGCAGGCATGTGACAGATACAAAGAGGAAGGGTCTGAAAGGAGCCAGTGATTAATGCTTCCAAAATAGGGACAAACCTGTTTTCTTAGTTTTTAAGAGTGTAGTGAATAGCTTATAATCAGAAAATATTATAGTACTTTGCAGGTAATTTCTCCCTGTCACATTTTAAATGCTGGTTTAAAATGAGCTTGTTTGTTTTGAGACAGTAGTCTTGCTTATGTAGATAAAGGTAACCTTGAACTTGTGGCTATTCCACACTTGGCCTTTACCTGGCTCCTGTGTTAAGTACTATTGAGGAACATTAAGTGTTTATTCAGAACTTTACTGTTAAGTATATTTTCATTTTTGATTGGCCTGTAAATGACTAGCAGGCGACTTTGTTGAAGTCTGTTCTGGGATTCAGTGCGATGACTAAGTTTTTTTCTAACATCCTCCCTTGTTTCCTCCATCTGTCCATCCTTTCCTCCCTTCTGTGAGAGAGGGTCCTTCTGTCTGTATAAACTGGGTGAGTCTGCACTTCACAAACTCTGCTTTTAGTCTCCAGTTAAACTGATAGACACAGGCTTACATGCTTCATCTACTTGAATTTGGTTTTAAACAGGCTGTAAAGGGCAAAATGTATTTTAAATTTAGGTGCTTGTTGTTAGGCTTAAATAAATGATATATAACCACTTATATTCTGATAGTACATTCTTTTTTTTGTTTTGTTTTGTTGTTGTTGTTGTTGTTTGTTTGTTTTGGGGGACAGGGTTTCTCTGTGTAGCTTTGGAGCCTATCCTGGCACTCGCTCTAGAGACCAGGCGAACTCACAGAGATCCGCCTGCCTCTGCCTCCCCAGTGCTGGGATTAAAGGCATGTGCCACCAATGCCTGGCTGATAGTACATTCTTAAAGCCTTCTTTTTTCTTTACCTTTTGTGGTGTTGGGGCTTGAACACAGGCCTCGTGCATTGTCATCAAGTGTACAATAATAAGTTCTACTTTCCCAAGGTAATTTTCCTATACTGCACCAATTTGTTTCTTGTTCAATATGTGGAAGTGAAGGCCGACTCTTCCTCCTCCTGTGTTTGTTACAGTATCCACAATCCCCAGGGGAGTTTGAAGCTGTTTGTTTACTGAAGTATTTATGCCTCTGGCCTACCATTGCAGTAATTTTCTTTTCCCCTTTTCCCCCTGCTGGATTCTGGTTTTGTTTTTTAAACTAATCACTGCCAGGAGACAGACAAGCAACACCTAGCCTGGAGGAGACTAGGTGATTACTCCCTTGGTAAACCTGGGATAAAACCTTTGCATTCGTCCTGACAAGGCATAGATTAAATGGTTTATCTCATTCCTATGACTTCAGTTTCTTTCAACCTCCTCCAGGAACTGTCCCACCCAGTCCCTTTCATTCAGCTGCCTCTGCAGCCTCAGCTTGTATTTAGCTATTAAAAGAAAAAAAAAACCACCAAAGTCCATGAAACTCAGAAGTAAACATAGTTTGCAAACACCAGGTGCCACTTAAATGTGACAGACAGGAACACTTAAGGCAGAATAGATTTAAGTCTCTGTAAACATGTCATGATTGACAAAGTAATGTAGTGCTGTTGTTTTAGATGAGAACTGTGTTAATATGATTTATAAGAGACAAGAGCAGCAAGAGAGGCCAAGTGTGCATGTGTGCGCACACACATGTATGTGGGTAGGATGTAGGTCATTCATAGTGCACAATGATGACATACCCAACTGTGGGTTCTACCTTCCTTGCAGCCATACGCTATACTTGAAGAGGTAGTCATATTTGCACAATTGATGTTGCACACATTCTCAAGGCATTTTTAGTAAGTAGAATTGGGTTTCAGAAGGAGAACTAGATCATATAGTTTAGGCTGTTTGAAAGAACTTTTTTTTTGTCACTGCAGTGAGATGTCTAGACTTGTTCTCTGGTGTCTGCCCCCCCCCCCCCCCCATTTAGTACCTACTTAGCCATTCTCACTGAATCAGTCATGGTTGCTATACCCACAATGGGCATCACAGGGCCTTTCTTCAAAAGCCCAGTGTTTTAGAGGAGTACCCCACTGGGGATTTCAGCTCCCCACACTACGTGGCAATGGGTGATAGTTCACAGTCAGTAAGGAAGCTGAAAATTGAGGTCGGACATGCTCGCCAGCATTGGGGGGTGATGTTGCTGTTGCTTGACCATCTGCTCACTCAGGTACCACTTCTGAGTGACTTTAAACACAAATCCCTAACTTTATACTGAGAACTCAGTTGACTGGCTGGTAAGTAGGTTAAGCACTAGTAGGTACTGGTTGTTTCATTTGGCTTCAGTGAACCTTGCAAATGCTACCAAAAACCTAGGAACTCAGAATCTTGTGAAAAGGAATAGTACTGGAAATTAGGGATGGTAGCACTTTGATCACGCCCTCATTATTAGCGAATTTCTATCAAGTCAAAGTTTGCAATTCTATATGCAGAGAACACAGCCATTCATTACTTAATTTGCTTTTTTATTTATCGAATCCAGATTACAAGAATCTTCAGAATTACCAGTGTTGCTTTCTCTTAACAAAACTATAAACAATTTCCAGGATGGAAAAGTTCAGTTAATTAATCTGAATTTAATTAATTAATTAATTAATCTGAGATTTTTACAGTATGTGCTCATGTGTCTTAGAAAAATGGACCGTCCTTATGACACCAGTTAAAACAAATGGCTTCAGCAGTGTGATCGAATGACTGCCTGGGAAGGAACACAGAATTGTCTAATTACTTTCATTGGTCTCTAAAGGCTACTTCCTATAAGGGTTCAGGAGTTTCAGTGTTTTGTTTTGTTTTGCCCCTCCTCTCCCCCCCCCTTTTTTTTTTTTTTTTTTGCTTTAGTGTAGTTTCTGGCTAGAAGAACAGTTTCCCTAAAAGTGTATCTTAGTAGCACAGGCTGTAGGCTCTCATTTTCTGAACCAGGTGTGAGCTGCCAGTGCAGATAAACTGAGGGCATTCTCTACACAGTTGTCAACTGTGTAGCTGTGGGATCTTCTGATCACCTGTCTCACAGGGACACCCACCCACCCCGCCCTTACCCAAAGCAAGCGTGCTGCTTGGAGGAGACAGATGAGCATTGTAGCGCCAAGCTGAACATGATTGGAGGTGAGGGAAAACTTCCAGAGAAGAGCAGCAGTGTTTGGCTCCCTCCCCTCTTCCAGATTCTCCCACCAGGGAAGCTGCTTACTCTTTCTGTAGCAGGTAAATAACACATGACCCTCAGGTCCCTCTTTTTCCTTTGTCTCACTGGGAGCTGGCATTGCAGACAGGCACCACCACGGTACCCCTTCACTATGTTTATAATCTTTTATGTATCTTCCTCCTAAAAAGTTGTCTGGAGAACCACAGAGATTTCTGCAAATTAGATGTGTGCTGTCCTCTGTGTCTGGCATGCAGTTGGATGCTACAAAGAGGTGTTTAGGGACATGAATGATTTTGTGTGTGTACGTGCCCTTTTCACTCCTGTGGATATAGCTCAGTGGTTGAATGTGTGCCTGGCATGCTCCCATCCCTGGTATCAAAAAACATGAAACAACAACCTGTTTTTTTTTTTTTTTTTTTTTTTAAATCTTCACATATTTAGGGGTCAGTGAGCAAAGACTGCCACCAAGTCCCAGTCCCAGGGACGCCCTGTATTCTGGAAGGAGAGAACTAATACCTACAAATTATTCTCATACATACACCCTCATACACACACACTTTGATATGTGTGCACAGAGCTACATGCATACACATATACACATGTACACAATAAATGTAAGTTAAAAAAAACTGTCTTTTTTGGAAACATTTATCTTCAGTAAAAATATGTTTTTAAAATGACGTACGTGTGTGTGTGTGTGTGTTGGTGTTTCTGCACCTGAGCAGTGTCCTTGGAGGCCAAAAGGGAGGGGTGTGAGCCATTTGGTGTGGGCAAATTTGGACCCTCTTCAAGAGCAGTGAGTGTTTTAACTGCTGATCCGTCTTTCCAGCCCAATTAATAATCTTTAAAGGAAGATTTTAACAGTTAAATGCAACTTTCAATTAAACTGTTTAGGGTGCCTTGCTTAGTAATTCTCTTTGGTTAATAGCCTCAAATACTTTGGGTATGTGTGCACACGTGTTGTGCTTATTGTTTTTAATTGGCCTATAAGTGTGCCTATGCATCTAGGAGCCTCAAAAACTCTTTATCCTAAAGTTTGGTGAGTAGACGTTGACATAAAGACAGTTGCCCAGCAACTATGGGGCATCTTTATTCATCTTCCAGCCAAACGAAGCAGACACACACAAGCTGTGTGATGCGTCTTCCAGCTGAAGCAAGCACACCCAGGTGGTGAGATCATGTTCTTGGAGCCCACTTAAGCTTTATGGGTGATTTACTGCTTGTTCACAAAGGGCAAATAACATTATGTCAAGCCTTGTTCAGTCAGGCCTTTTGGTTTCCAACTCTGATCTTTCTTAGAAGTGATGATTATGGTTATCTTCATATAATTGCATCTATTTATTTGTACAGAACTGATTTTGGCGTGTACTATCTTATTTCTTCCTGGTGACACTCTTTCTGTCTGCGCTTTGTGCATTCTAACATGTCCATTCAGTACTTACTGACTTGTTCATGGGTGTAGTGTGTGTGCACCAGCACGTGTGTATGCACTTGTGGAAATGCTTTCACGTGTACGAGAGCAAGCAAGCATGTGCCACAAGGCATATGTCAGAGGACAGCCGCTACTTTATTTAACATGGCCTCTCTGTTTTTATATCTGTGTGTGCCAGGCTAGCTGGCCCTCAGATTTTCCTGTCTTCGCCTCCTGTCTCCTCAGGAGCTCTATCTAGGGCTACAGACGCCTGTTGCTGTGCCCACCCTTATGGTGGGTTCTGGAAACCCCAGTTGAGGTCCTCACACAAAAAGCGAAGTTCCTTGCTCCTTTGTTCAGTGCACGTTTAACTGTTTAAAAGAGAGCCAGAGCTCTCTTTTCTCTCAAGGACTTTGTAGTTTCCACAAAGTTCTTTCGTGTCCACACTGGGAACATGGCTGCCACTTCAGTGCTGTACTGTGTGTGGTGAGTGGGGAATCACTGGGCACTGCTGAGGACAGACTCATGTTAAGCTTACTCTCTCCCGCCAGCCTCCTGGGTCCCGCCGCTATTTCAGCCCCCAAATAACACAGAGACACTTTTTAAATTATAAAGTTGTCCATTGACTATGGCTTCTTATTGGCTAGCTCTTTCTTAAGTATTAACCCATAACTACTAATATATGTTTTTCTACATGGTCTTATCTTACCAAGAACACCAGAGGCATGTGTCCTCTCCTCCTGGGATCATGTGGTGACTCCTCTCCTACTACACTTCCCAGAATCCTCCTTGTCTCCTAGTCCACCTATCTTGCTTCCCTGTTGGCCAACCAATAAGAGAAACATACATACACAAGACTTCCCCCATCATCTCTTTTCTGTCTAAATAAAAAGAAAGGTTTTAACTTTAACATAGTTAAATCATATATAACAAATTGGTTATCATGTAAGAACTATAGTTGCAATGTTAGTCCATTAACATTTAGCAAGATTTAAAGAAAATATTCTGTCATCTATCTTTGTGAGTGTAAAGTCTTTTTTTTTTTTTTTTTTATTCGAGACAGGGTTTCACTGTGTAGCTTTGAAGCCTATCCTGGCACCTGCTCTGGAGACCAGGCTGGCCTTGAACTCATAGAGATCCACTTGTCTCTGCCTCCCGAGTGTTGGGATTAAAGGCATATGCCACCAATGCCCGGCTGAGTGTAAAGTCTTATATGTAACTTATTTTTTATCATAACTAAGGAAAACCGTAACTGTCTTTAACTTCATCAAAAACCATAGAAGGATAATATATAAACTCTAGAATTGACAGAGACATTTCACTACCTGGACAGTCACCTGAAGTTCTTCAGTAATGTTGGGGCCTCCATCTTTGGCCCATAGGCAATAGTGTGTCTGACAGAATTCTAAGTGAAGCAGGAAATTTTAAACTGTCCCACCTGTATAGGCAGTTTGTCAGTAATTTTTCTCTGTGTCCTGTAGAATGTCTGGGAGACTCTTTCATGAAGCAGGAACCCTTCAGGACTGTCCATCTTATTTTGCAAGTTCAGCAGTCACTTTCCTGTGGGTCCTGCATGCCCAGTTTACACAACAACAGTCAAACAGACTAGGCAAGAGCAGTTTCTTGCCCAAAGAGACTACTGCTTCCTTTATACCTTTTAAATCTTTTCATAGGTTGGGTGCCAGATATGGATGCACAGATCAAGATTCACGGGACTAGGCTCAGTATAGGTTAATAACATTTTATTTGCGGAGAAGTCACTTATACAAGAAACAGGTGACTGCTGCAAGTTCCCGCTCCAGGGATCCACCCAGGCTGCTCTCCATGACCCAAGCGGAAGCAAGAGGGTGAGAGCTGGGCTCAGGACCCCAGACCATTGCCTAGTTTCTGACATGTCTTCATTTATGCCAGTGTTCACATAGTACCTTATTTTCTTTTCTTCTACTTCATTTAGTTGGGACATTGCCCTCATCTGTGTATTAACTTCCTTGTCCTTGTCATAGTTGCATGGTATTTCTTTAGAGGGGACTGGGTAGCATAATTTTATTATCAGAGATGTCAATTGTTTGCAGTATGCAGCTCTTTGCATGTTGATCTGAAACCTTATAAACAAAGGTGTTTGGAACATACGGGTGTCAGTGCTACACAGAACACATGAGATTAGATTTGGCAGCTTGGGGCTGGGGGATAGATGGCTGGAAGATAAAATTCTTGCTGTACAAGGACAAGGACCTGTGTTTAGATCCCCAGTACCCATGTCAAAGCTGAGCCCGGATACCACCACACACTGTGCCTGCAGCTTGTAGTAGAGGCTGAAGAGAAGGCAGGTCCCAGAGGCTGCCTCATGAGCCAGCCTAATGGAAACTAGAATCACCAGGTTTAATGAGAGACCTTGCCTCAAAAATGTGAAGAGTACTAAGGTATGAGATGGTTGCCATTCCAATCTGGGATTTTTATTTATTTATTTTTTTATTTTTTATTTGCTCTTTGAGTGTTTCTGAGGAGAAACAGGGACAGATGGTTTGCTGTCCTCCCCATACATGCTTGTTTCTAAGTAGTCAGCTCCGGGTTTGGTTTCTAAATCTAACAGCCTATGGTACCTACTGTGTTTCCAAAGCCCTCATGAAGCCCTCATGCCTGTACGTTTGTGTTTCACGTGCATGCCTGGTGGCCATGGAGGCCAGAAGAGGGCATGAGCTCCCCTGGAACTGGAGTTACAGATGTGGGTGCCAGAAGTCCTACCCAGGTTCTCTGGAAAGGCAGCATGCTCTCATAACCACCAAGTCATGTCTCCAGCCCCAGAAATCAGAATTCCAAGTTTGAAGAACAGAAACACCAGCAAATGTTGTTGGTGACGTTTATGCAGCAGTGTGTGGTGAAGTTAAACGGGTGTGGGGGTGGGGTGGCTGGCCCCTGCTTTCATAGAACTTGTGCCTGGACTAAGCAGAGGTAGTAAAATGTTGGAGGATGGGGTACAGACAAGTCTGGGGGCCCACAGTGACATGGTAGGCAGCTCTGGGGGAGCCAGTCTGTAGCAGAGTGTGCCTGAGGAGCACCTGGGCAACCTGGGCAAAGGGGAACAGCAGGGCATATTTTCTCTATCCCCGATGGTCAGTCGGGAAGGTGGTGGGAAGGGGGACAGAGTGTTGGAGCCAGGGCCAAGCAGCCCATCGAGCCTGTGGGGTCCGGATGCATCACATAGCAGACAGCAGCCCAAGGGGCAGTGTATTGGAAGGGCAGCTTCTATGAAGAACTTGTTAGAATTTCTTCTCAAGCAATCACATGGCTAATTTATGGCTGGTGCTGGGTGTTCCTTCTGTCAATTCCCTCTGCCAGCTGTTAGTGCTCCGAGCACTTGACTTTACACTGCTCCTGTAAAGTGGTTAGATGTGGTAATAGTCTCCTTTATCACAATAAGGAAATAATCCTGAGAGGTCGAGTTTTACCCAAGACTACCGAGCAGGTCCCGAGCAAAGCCACCCTAGACAACCTGGGATCTTTTGGCTCCCTGCTTCAGTGTCCAACCTCTGTGACCCCCCCATTTCCTGGTAAGCCTTTATGAGAATAGTATCATAAAAAATGCTGCTCCGTTGAAACCTGATGCCAGGGCCTCCAGTCTCGAGGTGCTTTTCTTCTGTTCACTTCCTTTCAGCTTAGTGAAACAAAGTTCAGAAGACCTTTGTAAACACTCTTCATTTTGGTGTCAATACTGAGTGTTGCTCCAGGAGCTGAGCGATCAGACCATGGCTAGAAATCTCCCCCCACCCTCTTTTTTTTTGGGGGGGGGTGTCTGAAGCAGTTGCATGATGTAGTGAGAGGCAGTGAGTGAAATGTGGACCCCGAAATGCAGGAAACACTGCTCCTTAACAAATAAATGGTCTTGGTCATGCATGAAACAGAGACCTGGCTGAGTTTGTCTCTGGCACTGACAGTCTCGGGAAAGCCAGTTTGACAGGATCTTGAAGCCTTGGCTCAGCTGTTTCAGAGCCTTTGTGTGACCTTGTGTGGTACACCATTTTAGTCCCTAGTCCCTGTTGTAAAATCTGCCTAACCACTGTGGTTGATATGAGAGTGAAATTGGATACTATACACCATTCCCTGAGACATTTTCATTGATCTTAAGGTTGTTTTTTTTTTTTTTTTTTTTGTGCATGGATGTATGTATATCTTAGGGCTGATGGATGCATTTAGTGGACTGATTTCTTCATGCCAAGCCTAGTGATCAATTTGATAATCAGTGGTATCAATTTGAGGAAATTATAGCATGTTTAAGAGTTTAATGCTGTGCTCAGTATAATATGCCTTCAATAAGTAGCTGCTATGTTCCCTGCTTAATTGAGTAGGGCTATTGTCCTTGGGTTAAGGCCATGCCCCAGTGGGGAAGTTAGCCTGCTGGAGCATTGGTTTTATGTAAAGTGACAACAGAGATACAGGAGTAGTTAGTGGTATACCCACCCTAGGAACATGGCCCCTGAGTGCAGAGACAACAGTGAGAACTGGGAGTTAGTCAGCCTGTGTACCCTTAGGGAAAGCCCTGCTCTTCCTGATTATCAGTTACTGATTTTGCTGTTATGTTTTATTATCTTGTATTCCGTAAGAAATCGTTTTTTTAAGATTTTGTTTATTATGTGTACAGTCTTCTGTCTGCATGCCAGCAGAGGGCACCATATCTCATTCAAGGTGGTTGTAAGCCACCATGTGGTTGCTGGGAATTGAACTCAGGACCTCTGGAAGAGCAGTCAGTGTTCTTAACCTCTGAGACATTTCTTCAGCCCCCCCCCCCCAAGAAATATTTAAAAAAAAATCTGTCACTGAGCCTCAGCTGCCTAGCCAGGACTGACTGTCCAGTCTTTGGCAAGAGCTACTGGGAGAGCCTAGTTCTGCTCAGCAGGAATGACACAATACAGAGCCCTCATGAGCCCTGGGGGGCAGATGGGTGGTGTGATGCAGGTTTTAAGAGCCAGAATAGCACACGGTTTTCTCAGAACCTTCTCCCTTTTTGGGAAGTTTCCTTTCGGTGGCAGACTTTGAGGTGCCAAGCTGTTCTTTATTACACGAGGCAGCCTGTCCTTATGCTACAGAAAGACCCAGTTCTCTGCCTTGTTTTTGATTCAGGGTAAGAGAGGAGAGGTGGAACATCTGATAGACTTGAGCTACATCGACTCCTTTATAACTTCTGTTATTTTTGTTTCACATTTATTTATTTAGGTGTGTGTATGGTATACGAATGCCTGCATACAGCATGGAACACATGTAGAGGTCAGAAAAAAACTGGGATTTGGTTCTCTCCTTCTACCATGTGGCTTGTGAGGATTGAAGTCATCAGGCTTGGTACCTTTACCCACTGAGCCATCTCACCAGGGCTTTCTTTTAAATGCAGGTTCCAGGGTAGGAAGGCACACTGAGGAGGGCTTGGGAGAAAGGGTGGGAGCACCGGCTTTCTCTGCAGCAGGTCATGGTGTGTGGAGATGGGAGTGTGGGCAGGAGAGAATAGGTGGGAGAATGTGGTAGGAATCAGATGCTATCCCTGGGAAAGCAGAATAAGAGTCTGTGAGTGTTCCTTTTAGTGATCTTAGTACTTTGTAGGCATGCAATCACCTCTAAGGAAGATCCACCTAGGAGGGTTGCTTCCCACCTCTTTCTGTGTTTTGGAAAGCATGGGCATGCTCTTTTGTTGGTCCTCATATAGCATGCTTTTCCATTTTTACTAATGGCCAGCCCCATAGACTGTTCTCACTTTTCATCCTTGCCCCAGGCAGGAGGAGGGAACTACCTCTGTGCGATTGTGTGATTTACTTTCACTTCTGATTGGGACTTTTTCCTAATAGTGGCCATCAGTCATTGAAATCAGCATATAGTTATATTTTATGACCAGGTGAAAACAGTTTTTTTTTCTTCTGACATTTATGCTAAAATGTGGCACCATTTGGTCCTGGTTTTTGAGATCTTTTTATGGTTTTGGAAACTAAAAGCTAGTTTGACCTGCAGAATGTCTAGGGATGGGTGGATGTATGCAGTAAGTTGGGTAGGGTTTCCTTAACTCTCTCTGGTCATATCCCTGAATCTTACGGCTACGACTCATAAATAACAAGCTCCAAAAAAATGTTCACAGAACCACCATCAGGGTATTTCCTTGTTTTGAACATGGACCGAGCTTGATCACATTACGTTGGAATTTTGACATGACGGTTAGATTCAATTACAGCATGGTGCAAAAGTTTGTGCCTCTTTTTTCTTTTTATTGTTCTTAAATTAGACCAAGACAAAATGGTGGATTAATGAACTTCAGTTGTGAATTACTGCCTATGTTATAGGGCAGTACACTTTTAAATTGTTGCTGAGACCAAGGGAAGACCACTTTGCACCTGCTATTTGCCATGTGGTACACTAACCAGACCATCTATCACCTGTGTGACAGTGACGGCAGCAGAGATAGGAAGAACATGGGGCATTATGCTGCATACATGATGGCTCAGGGCTGACACAGAACAAAAGGGGCTGTCCCATTGAAAACGATAGAATTGTGGGCAGGGTCCTATGTTTCTAATGTAGAAAAAACATTTCAGATTTAGCCCTTTCGTTTTCTTTGTACTGAAAGTATTTGCAGCCTATAAACTGTTTACCCAGCCCCATCCATCTATGATGGTGGTGATACTTGAGTATCTGCTGCTTCTGTTTAGCTCAAAATGAAGTGGAGACATAAGCAGTGGGTCTTGGTTCCAAGAACTCATGCCATCACCCCCTATATTGTCCTTTATGCAATACAGATCTTATACATATGAGTGAATATGCTTCTATAGAGTAAAATTCCAGCAGATGTGAGATAAGACTCAAGTTTTTATTGAAAATAAGTTTCTTAGGGGCTGGAGAGAATGCTCAGTGGTTATGAGCTCATAGCTGACTTCCAGAGGATCCATGTTCAATTCCCAGCACTGAATGACATGCAGCTTACAACCTTGTGTAGCTCTTGGTGTTCTGACATCCTCCTCTGGCTTCTGGAAGTACTTACATATCACACACACACACACATACACACACACACACAGGGAAGGAGAGACACAAACATCTTTAAACATAAAATGAGCTTTGGAAAACTATGATGAAGCACTGTCCATGACTGGCCTCTGGCCTCCACTATGGCTCCAGTCATGTTCAGGTAATCTCCATGTCTGTGTTCTTTTGCCTCCATTTCTGATACATTTGCCCTCTGAGATTCACTAATATGTTCCTCTCCTCCTCCCCTCTGTCCATCATTCCTTCCTCCCCACCTCCTTCCTTGTTTAGCAGGACACTTACACAAGCCCGGCAAGTGTCCCCAGCCCTCACTCTGTTTGATAGATGTGGTCTTGTGTGGGTGTATGTGTGCCTCCAGCTTTCCGCTCTTCCCCACGGTGAAGCTGGTGACTCATTCCTCCACAGTGCAGTTACTAGTGCTCCCATAGTCAAGGGTGGGTCCTGGAGTGAACTGCCTGGCACCTCTTCGCCCCTGTACCCACTGTTCTCATCACCCCCGCTGTCCAGCTTTGTAAACTGAGCTTTCCTCTGTTTCCTTTGCAGCAGGCGTTCTCCAGTGAAGTTCACTGCGTTGAAGAGATTCTGAAGGTGAGTTCATAATTGCCATGTGTAGTCTGAAGAAATCCGGAACCAAGCACACAAACGGCCATCGTTTCTCACCTTCCCTGAGAAGTGCTGTCCCAACACAGACCATTATTTAGGCCTCTATCAGGTTTGACTTGCTAAGATGAAGTTCACAAGCTGCAAGAAATCTGGATCAGAGTTACGAATTTCTCAGGTTTTCTGCCCGCCCTTAGAGACTGAGGATTGGTACTCACTTCCTAGGAAGAAACAACGTATATGGTGTTAAATAGCCCTGCATCCTGATTCTCACCCTTTATACCGTGAAGCCTGGTGTGCATGGCTGCTTTATAATGAGATCTCGAAACCTTAAAGTGTGGAGCTGAGAGTGGTGGTGTGTGCTTTTTCCCATTCCTAGCAGTCCACAGCAGACTTGTGATCTGTTTTAGGCCAGCCAGGGCAACCCAGTGAGATCTGTGTGTCACACATGCGTCGCGCGCGCGCGCGCACACACGCACACGCACACGCACACGCACACGCACACGCACACGCACACGCACGGTCATGTTTAGACTTCCCCACTGGTTTCTTTTTGTTTGTTTTTCTTTACGTATTGTGGGTTCTGTAAGTGCCTCACATCTCCTCTCCTGTAAATGTATCATCATATATACAGTACCCACCTGCTCTAGTTTTCTTGCATTAGAATGATTAGTATTCCTTTAAAAAACTAAACAAAAACAAACAAATGCTAGAAGATTCTTCTCTTGAGCTCTTAGCTTGCTTTCTTTTGTCAGTCAGATCAGAGAGCTGCATAAACTGTCATGTGACCCATTTTTGCTTGAATTCCTAGGAATTCAGAGCTTCATTTATTGCTTGTATACAGTAATTGTAGTAGTTTTGGGGGGGGGGTCTGTGTCCTTTCCCTCTTCTTGCATATAATTTGCTGCCATTGGTCTTAATATTCTTGTGTCTTAATATAAAGTTTGATTTTTTTTTGAAGTTCTAGATTTAAGGACTTTATTCTCCACTGTTCATTTTTTTCCTCTAAAACAAATTTACTTTGATTCCACTCCTTTATTGCAAAAATACTAACCAATGCTGCTATTTGCAGCTAGCAAATAAGGATATTGCTTATTTTTTCAGTTTTATTTTATCTTACTTTATTTGTGCAAGCAGCATTTGGGCAGATATTTGAACAATACTTGCATCATCTCTGCCCTGGACTCAGTGTGCATCCTTTTATAGTTGGGGCTCTGTGGAGGCATGTTTTGAAATGGTAATGGCTGATGTTCTTGGCAACTAGCAAGGGCAGGGAATATTTAACTAATTACTTCGATCATGTTTTGGTATCACCCTTCACTATTCCTGATTCTAAAGTACTCCATTTATCAACTCAAAATAAATAAATTCCTGCTTATGATTTTCTCTGCACAGTATGTGATCTGTTCTCTATTTACCGAAAAGCAACAGAGAGGACGAACCTCCGTGGGCAGTGCTTCTTGTAGGTTTTTGTGTTTTTGGATTTTGGCCTTTGAGACAGGGTTTCTGTGTGTAGCCTTGGCTGTTCTGGAACTCACTTTTGTAGACCAGGCTAGCCTTGAACTACAGAGATCCACTTGCCTCTTCCTTCCCAGTGCTGGAATTAAAGGCCTGTGCCACCACATCCCAGCTTTTTTGTAGGTTTTGATAGTTTTTAGTACAAGACAAACTGTATCCTCTCTTCAAGCATGATAATATCATGGTCCTGGGCACTAATAAAAGCATCCACCCTGCTTCCCTCTTCTCCAGTCCCACTTTAATGCACTCATAGTATTATACTTGAATGCTTGAGAAACAACAGTGCAAGCAAAGACTGTATGTCTCCATTTGGAAGTCAGAAGTGACAACCCAGGACTGAAGAGGCATGGGCCTTTTCATAGAGAAAAACCCAAACTCTGTTCTTTGTATCCCACTTCTCTGAGGATGGCTTTCTTAGGTGGAAGGAGCTCTGAGCTAGCCGGGGACCCTGGTGCTCTCCAAAGTTCCCATTCTTCATCTTGTGTCAGCAATTTATTCAGATTGCCAGGAATCCACTGACAGCTCCCCAAGAGTAAAAATCAGCTCTAGATGATGTACGATGCTTGGTGTCAGTTTTCACTGGTTCTCTTGGGCCATGTTTAGGTCGGAAGTGTTCTTTCTAACAAAGGGGAAGTGGTGTACTTGCTAAGACCTGCTGCCAGAGTCATCTGTTTTATAGTGGCATGGTCCCAGAGGCCTATGCAGGAGTATGCATAGGCCTCCCCTCAGGGCAGCCTGCTTGTGGTGCTTGTGGTGCTGGCTTCTTATGGAGTAGCACTATTGCTTGCTTATTCATTTTATTTGCTAACCAGACACGTTGTTAGATACTAGGATGCCAGTAAAGAGGACAGAGTCATTGCTTTCACAGGGATCAAGGTATGAAAGGTAAAGTTACATTGCAGTGATGGGGCAAGGACAGAGTGACAGGCCAGTGAAATGGGGCGAATAGTGGGGTGGAGAAGTCTTGAGGTTAGACAAGTTTGTGCTCTAGAGAGAAATCTGGAGCAACAAACACAGTGGGTCTGGGAGAAAATGAGCAAGGAGGAGGAGAGAGGAGATTGCAGCCTAGAAGGGCTAAGGGATGGAGTGGAGGACTACCTGCTCAACTTTCTCCTCTTTGTAATAGCCCCAGTTTCCTTAATGCCTAAAGCATTTAGGGAAGTGTGGAGGTTCTTCCAGACCAGGAACCACTTGAGAGTCTGCAAAGAGTTTATGTACCTTGTAGCTGCCTGATTGCTCGGGGCACAGCCTTAGGCTGCTGTTAGGAATAACTGGTAGTAAAAGGTCACAGATGTCATCACAATTCCAATAAATTCTTGGAAAACATTAGGATGCTGCTGCAAGCTCTTCAGTGACTCCACACCTAGAGTATGCTGACTGAGAAAAAGAGCAAAGAGCTCACTGGGTGCAGGATCAAATTGCCTAGAAAACTACATTTCAGTTAAATGTGGACAGCTGCTGATGTTGGGGCACATGTCCTAATCTCAACACCTAGGAGGCTGAGAGGGGGCAGTGTCCCTACACAGAGAGACCCTGCCTCAAAAGGGCGCCTCCTTCTGAGAAGTTGTGCAAGTTCTAGGCACCATTCTTTTGAATCCAGTACCCAAGCACTTACTTAAATTGCCCTCACAGAATAAGCTCAGAGCTGACTTTTCAGTGAGAAAGGAAGTCCAGAATTCAGGCCACTATCGCTTGCTGACAGAGATCCCAGTTGGGGCAAAGCGGATGGCCTGTAGCTGATAATAAAGCATGAGTTCACTTTTAAAAAGTAGTAGTCCAAGCCCACATCAGAGGCTGGAGAGATGGCTCAGTAGTTAAGAGCAGGATGTCTTTAAAATAAAATAAACTTCACACCAGTCACACTGTCTTACCACATACAGGTCTCTTGTTCTCACCTGCTGCTGTGACCATTCACAGCAACAGTAGGAAAGGGCCAGGGAGGAACTGCATGTGCATGCTCACATGCCACCTCGCAGGGCTGAGAAGCCAGGATGGTGTCGCTCAAACAGGAGCCAGGCAGTGCTGGCCTGGACAAGGATCAGCACTAGGATGGAGTGTGGTGTGCAAAGGAGGTGGTGTCGTGTGACTGGCACCTGCCTCTGGGGAGAGAGTTATTAAGTACCCTTTTGTAGCCAGGTGTGAACATGTGACCAGGCCCCTCTGTAGCCAGGTGTGAACATGTGACTTATTTGTCTTATCTAGGGAGACAGAGGAGCCTGTAACCTCTGTTGAGCCTTTGGCTCCTTCTGGGCTTTGGCTCAGTCATTTAAATCTCCCTGTTTTTTTGTTTTGTTTTTGTTGTTGTTGTTTTGTTTTTTAAAATTTGTATAAAATGAGTTTCTTCATCTTGAAATAATTATGTAACACTATTGAGCCCTCTCAAGGTATGTGTATGTGTACATTCACATGTGTATTCATGATTATACACTTTTAATTTGCCATACCTATTTTCCCTTAACCTTAAGGGTTTTTTGAGACAGGGTTTCTTTGTAACAGAGTCCTGGAACTTACTCTGTAGACCAGGCTGGCCTCGAACTCCGAGATCGCCTGCGTCTGCCTCCAGAGTGCTGGGATTAAAGGTGTGTGTTACCACCTCACCTGCCCCTTCAAGTTTTTAAGCAAAATAGAATAAATATGATAGTACCGAGAAGTATACTAATTTGTAAGGAATAGAAATCTTGCCTTAAACCAAGAAAAGAGGGAATAAAGATTAAAGTTTTGCTACTGAGAAAGGAAAGCCCCCTGCTTCTGAAAACCTGCCAACATCTCTTCCAGGGAAGGGTCAAATCTATTAGAACCCTCCCGAGTGGAGCAAGGGGCCTGAATGACTTGTTTGTTTAAGTCAGACCGGAAAGTTCTTCCTTTGAAGTTCAATAATTCCCGGAAGTGCAGTGAAGGAGCTGGAGGAAGAATGTGCTGAGCCGAGGCCTTTCCCAGCTCCGCCTGCCACTTCAGTGCCCAGAGCTATCCAAGCATCGCCAGCCCCGACTGATGGATGCTGTGGTTCACTGTAATGTTCAGGGCTGGGCCCATTTAGTTTCCACCCAGGTTCAGCTTTCAGTGTAGCCTGAGGCAGGCGTCCTTCTAAAAGTGAATGAGATATCCTTTGAGGTTGTACTTTCTGTGGGACATTGACTCACTCTGCATCTAAGTTCAGAACCAAATGGCAATGAATGTTCCACTTATACTTGTTTTTTCCCCTTTTCCAAATCTGTTTCTAGGAAATGACCCACTCGTGGCCACCTCCTTTGACAGCCATCCACACACCCAGTACAGCTGAGCCGTCCAGATTTCCTTTTCCTACAAAGGTAATTAATTCTGTAAATGACAACAGGCACCGTGTCCACAGCAGGGAGAGGTCGGGATATAGGACAGGGACAGTGTCCACAGCGGGGAGAGGCGGGGTGTAGGAGGTGTACGACAGATGTGGTATGGTATCCACAACAGGGAGATGTATGAGATGTACGGGGTGTTGCTCTGATCATTGCCAACTGAAATCTTTGAAGACTGGGCTAAAGGTCAAAATTTAGCTTTTACAGAACTTTGGAAGGCTTTTTAGATAATCTATTCTCCATCTCATGTTGGTAAGAATTGTATAGGGCTTTATATATTAGAGCATTTAGAACCTCTCAATCCTGTTTTCATTCCAGATTTTTTCCTCTAGAGATGGGAAGACAGGGAGAGGGAAATGAACTGAGGTAGATTGACTACTACTAGTCTGCCTTTCTAGACACGTACATCTGTGTGGATGTGCCCTGCAAACCTTGCACATCTCATGGTTCCTAAACTGTCTCTAAAATGAACATCTAACACTAATCCTGTTTTCCACAACAAACAAATGAATCACTGACCTGGTTTTAAAAGGTGAATTAACACAGCCATCATCCTCTTTTTGGCTTTTACTTTTACTTTTATTTTATTTTATTTTATTTTATTTTATTTTGCCTGCATGTATGTCTGTGCACCGCATGTATGCAGTGCCCACAGAGGCCAGTAGAGGGCAATGTCTTCTCTGGGACTGCTGTTTTAGATAGTTGTGGACTGTCATGTTGGTTGTGTTGGCGCTGGGGAGTCAAACTCTGGTCCTCTGGAAGAGCCGGAAGTGCTCCTAATCCCTCAGCCATCTGTCTGTTCTTGGCGTGCATTTTTAAATAACCTTCAGGATGTATCCCAAACACTTGGAGATCTGCTGTTCTGTCTGACCCAATATACATACATTCATATTTATAGGTAATCCTTACCATGACACTGTTTTCAGAAGTTACACCTTCAAAACCCCAAATTTACTGTCATTATTCTACCCAGTTTATAATAATATTTTTTTTATAAACAGAAGATCCATTAATAATGGTTTTCAAACAAAGCCTTAAACTATGCAAATACAATTGTTCAACACCAAAGGAAAAGTAAATTCATGGAGAGCTAGAAACAAGGAAAACAATTCCATGCAGAAATCAGACTGTTGTCTGTTCCATCCTGTCTAACTCAGGATGGATGACAGATGATTGACTAGAGGGCTGGGTGCTTTGTGTCATGAGTGTAGGAGGCGAAGTGAGTTCATATATATATATATATATATATATATATATATATATATATATATATATATAAATAGAGAGAGAGAGAGAGAGAGAGACAAAGAGAGAGACAAAGAGACAGACAGAGACAGACGCGGGGGGGGGGAGGAGGAGATGAAATGTAGTATCGCCCTGTATTTGTTTGTTTTTCATGACATGGTTTCTCTGTAGCTTTGGAGCCTGTCCTGCAACTCTGTAGACCATGCTCATCTCAGAGATCCTCCTGCCTCCGCCTCCTGATCTGTGTGCCCCATCATCACCCATCAAGTCGCATATCTCTAACGATGAACTTTTCTTTCTAGGATCCTCTTCACATCAGTTCTGCAACCCAAAGCCAAAGTAAGTGAATACCTGGAGTCTGTGTATTTGCACTACAGAACAAAGCATCTTTTAAACATATTAACAGGTTTAATGAGGATATATTTGTAACAAGTGCCCATAGAGAATAGGAAGGAAAGCAAATGCAGAGCTACTCTGTAGGTACAGTTTGAAGTAAGCAGTTTTTATGAAGCTTTAAACAAATACAAGTTATTATTACATGACTCCTGGTTATCTTTTGTTGTTGTCATTGTTCTATTTGGTTTTTGAGACAGGGTTTCTCTGTGTAGCCTTGCCTATCCTGGAACTAGCTTTGTAGACCAGGCTGGCCTGGACTCAGAGATCTGCTTGTCTCTGCTGGATTCATGGGCCACCTCACCTCCTGACACACAGTTACACTGAGTATAGTTCACAGTGTTCCTCTGTCTGCTGCCGAGTGATTCTTTCTAGGTCCCCTCTTTAAGGGCTGTAAATTCTGGTGAACCTGGGAAACTAACAGGACCCAGCTTTTCTCCCCATCAGTAACCACCCAGAACAAGGTGTCATGTCCTGATTATTTGTTTGTACGTCAGACCTTACAAAGATCATTTCTGATCATCCAGTTCATCAGAACAAGTTAAGGGGAAGAGATGCTGACACAGGTGGCAATGCCAGGCGGCAGGTGACTGCTGAGGAATGGAGTGCTAGTTGGCAACAGAGGACAGCCATAGTAGGGTCTGTGCTTTGTATGGGAGCTTCTAAATGTCCACAGAGGTGATTGGTTGTGTTAAGTCACCCCCCTCTTTTTTTCTTGAATTTTTTTTTTTCTGTTTCCTATCTTAGAGATTCAAGCTCTTAGATAGACTAGGGTTGAATAGATTAGTCTGGAGCTGTTTTTGTCAGTCAAGTTTCATTGGGCCATAGCCTCCACTTTTTACTCTTTTTACAAGCATGTGCATGAAACTTGACCTCCTCTGCTGTCTGGTGCTGGTGGACCAGGCTTACTGTTGTTCTCTGTCGTGAGAGATGGAATGCCATCTTGTAAAGGAGTCACAACCAGTGACCACTCCACACTATTCCCTGATTATATTAAGCTGCAGAAGCAATTAACTGAAATTGATGGCTAAGTTAAGAGGTAACACTTGGGAGTCAATCCCAGAATACGTGACCACTACAGCAGAAGTGAGTCCTGAGTGCTGCCCAGCTGTGGATGGGTTTCTGCATGCCTCTGTTCTTGCTCCTCTCCCCTTCTGTCTGCTATCTGCAGGGTTTTGTGCCACCCATTGGCCACGACTGTGTGGCTGCTAGTTCTAACTGTATAAAGACCCTGTCCTACCTCTGAGTTGATGAAGCACCCTTTGGCCCGTGCAGCTTTGGGACTGTCAGACTGGCAGTACTCCTGGCTATTGCTTCATCAGGTGCTTACCTAAGGTCATTCTGAGGGCTGCTGCTTTTTCTCTCGATAGTTTGGGTATTTTATTTTAGTGAGGATGTGGCCTTTATGGCCTGAAAGAGAGACTTGACTGTTAGATGAGCAAGGGGCCAGGAATCCATAAAAGCAGCTTCCACTGAAGAGTGTAATGTCCCCCAGTTGGCCTGTGGGCAAGCCTGTGGTGCATTTTCTTGATTGCTAATTGATGTGGGAGGGCCCAGCTCATTGTGGGCATGCCGCCTGTGGCCTGGTGTTCCTGAGTGCTGTAAGAAAGCAGGCTGAGCAAGCTGTGAGGAGCAAGCCTATAAGCAGCGGCCCTCCATGGTCTCTGCCCAAGCTCCTGCCCCCAGGTTCCTGCCTAGAGCTCCTGCCCTGACTTCCCCAGGTGATGGATTGCAACCGTGTAAGATGAATTAAATCCTTTCCTCTCCAGGTTGCTTTTGGTCCTGATATTTAATCACAGCAACAGAAACACTAATTAAGTCAGCACGCTTTTCTCAACACCAGCAAGTGAATTCTCATGTTTATTTATTTTCACGACAGGGTTTCTCTGTGTAGCCTTGGCTGTCCTGGAACTCACTTTGTAGACCAGGCTGGACTTGGAATTCTTCTCCTTCCTTCTCCTCCACCTCCACCTCCACCTCCTCCACCACACTGGGCTTATGGGTCCTCTTACTTAGGTTTTAGAGTCTGGAGAAAAGTGTAGGGCTTTTATACGAGTGGCCTGCTGTTTATGTCTGAGCTCGCACAACATGGTCACCTAAGGTTTTCCAACTTGCAGCCTGGTCAGGATGACCTCTTAGGGAGTCCTTGAGAATGCCTCTACATCTGAGCTCTCGCTGTCTAGGTCCCAACTTGAAAATATGAGAGCTTCTGCCACCGTGTGGAGAGAGTGGGTAACTGCAAGTACACAAGGGCGAAAGAGTTGCTGCCTAAAAGGTTCCCGTGTTAACTGTCCACGTTTATAATTTTCTCGACCTCGTGTCGGGACACATCGGGTGCTCCCTGTCTGTTCCCTGTAGGGTTCACCAGAGTACGACTCAGGGACTGATTTTTCTGAGGCACCTCTTTGCTATGACCCTGAACGTTCTGTCCTGCACCCAGAGTTCTGTGAACCTGGCTCTCGCCCCTGCTGGTCCCCGCACTCCATACCCATCCTCACCTGGGACAGACTTGGGGTCTGACTCCTCCACTTCTCCACCTCAGCTCTTCATCCTCCTGAAGGTGGAAGCAAACTCACAGGTTCCCGTGATTCAACCATTTCATGCTCTCTGCAATTCGCCTCCTTCGGTCATTACTAACAGAGTGGCTGTTCAGGAATGTGGACAGTACATTTACATAATTGCATAATTTACATAGTGTACTTGCCGCACACTGCCCTAGGTCGTGGATGTTTGTGGACCTGTTTCATGTCCCTCGGGCAACTGTAAGCCCATTTGAAGACTGGACCAGATGTTTTTACACATACTGGTTTCTATCCTGCAGTCTATAAATAGGTGTGGAGTGAATGAATTAAAGGCTGTGGGACATGGACTCCAGGTGGGACAGAGCTGTGCTGTTACAGATGGACTTGGGAGTCAAGCCAGGTGGGATATGAGAACAGCGTTGTCACAGAGCCCCCACAGGAACCCAGGCAACTGTCATCAAGAACAGAAACTGTCTCCCACAGTTTGAAAGTTACCAGCGAGTTGGGGTGGTACACCCAAGCCCTGTATTCAAAGTAGCTCTGGCTTATTGAGAATTTGTTGCGGACGTTTTTTTTTTTTTTTTTTTGTTTCAGAAAAAGCTCTAACAGGGCCATAAGTACTATCTTAGGAGACGGCATCCAGTGCAGAATTTATACGGTGTCTGGGTGAAGGGAGGAAGCTGTGAAGAGGGGACTTAATGATTTTTTAAATGCGTGTCCATGCCGCTCTGACTCTGTCTTCCTCCCCACAGAACAATACGATGCGCCTTCCAAAACCCATCACAGTTCCCAGCAAGGAACATCGTAAGTAGAAAAAGGAAAAACCAACCTTCATTTATTGATAATATGGCATTGAAATTTCCCATTGTGCAGATCTCCCTCCCCCTTCAGTTAATGGCATTCATAAAATATGGCTGCATTGTAAAAGGAGGAAACCACCCACAGTTGTGCCTGGATCAAGGTTTATGTACTATAGGAGAATGTGTTGTGGGGTTTTCCGGAAAGAAAGGTTTTGAGCTATTATTTATGCATTGACCATGGAACTCACAAGGCTCTGGCTTTTAAGATTTCAAATTTAAGTAGTTTTAGCTTTGGGAATTGAATTTGGGGGATGTGTGGGATGAGATTTTTCTGCCATTTTCTAGTTTATTTAATGGCAAGAGTTTGTTCTGCCACCCAGATATTCTTATCCAGGCCAGGCACATCCAAATGCATTCTGGGTTTTTGGAACACTTTAATCTTCACGTTATAGATGCTTAATTCAGCATTTTGACCCAATTTATTTCTTTGAATTATTGAATTACTATTTCTTTACTGCACCGCTGCCGCGCCCCCCCCCCCCCCCCCCCAGGAACTGAGTGAGGCAATCTGCTCAGGCTCCTTTCTAGAAATTGAGTAAGGCGACCTGCTCAGGCTCCTCCCTTGGTGTCAGAGTTGTCACTGATTTGTTAATTCAGAGTCCTGCTGCTTCATGCCTGGTACCTGAGGAGGCCAGAAGATGACGTTAGATACTCTGGAACTGAAGTTACAGATGGTTGTGAACTACATGGGTGCTGGGAATTGAACTCTGGTCCTCTGGAAAAGCAGCCAGTGATCTTAATTGCTGAGCCATCTCTTCAGCCTGTTCCTTGTGTTTTGGAGGGTGCCCATTGCTAAATAATCTCAGTTGAGTAGAAGAGATTATTGCATGTCGCTGTGACAGAATGATATGGGGTTAATTCTTTTTACCAGCTCCCTGATGGAGTGATTTTTATTTCAACACTGAAAAATTGAACAGTGATATAAGGGTTTTGGTAGGTAAATTCTCATTGCTTGATCAGGATATGTTTTATTGTGCTCTTGGTGGATGAGGAATTTTTGTTCATTACTATCGTCTATTTGAAAGAGACAAAACCTATCAAACCCGTGTTACTTGCATTTCCCCTTTTCTGTTTTGTTTTTTCATTTTGGGGAATTTTGCTGGCAGTTTTGAATCACTGGCTTACACCATGGCAAGAAAGGAGAAGCTAAGCTGAGGACCAGTGCTATGAGAGTCAGTGAGACGAGCCCCATGCCATCAGGATTGGCTCTTGTTTGTGATGGTTGGATGTTGGGGATCAAGTCTTGGTCACCAATGAATACCCTGGCCATTGTCTTTGGGGCATCTAGGAGGGAGAGCTGACGCCCAGCTTTCACCCAGCAGTCAGTTCAGCAGAAAGCGGAATGGGCAGCGCAGTGGCACCAAGGGCAGGAAGTGGCTGTGTGTTTGGTTTGTGAGTGAGGCATGAGAGGTGACTGACTGGGTGCTACACCCTGGAAGCTGCCTGAGAGTGTGTGGGCAGAAGTCACTTCCTCCTCTGTCCCTCACATGCAGGCCAGTGTCCTAGTAACTGCATAGCAACCATTGAAATCAGAGAAGCCCTAAAGCCCATTGCAAATGCACTTCTATCCCATGACAGAATTCTCTAAATAAAAGCTGCTAATTGATATCTGAAAGGAGTATTTGAGCTCTTAAGAGACTGAGGGAGAGGGTAAAAACAGGAGCAGGGCGGGCAGCTGAGGATGGGAGGGGAGGTGGAAGAAGTTTGGTACTGAAGTTGGGCAGATAGGTAATAAAGGTTGTGTGGTTTCAGTAGGCAAATGCCAAAATGAAAGGTACCCCATGAACAAAGGGATAGATCCCTTTCATGCACTTGCCTTTAGCAGAGAGTGAGTTAATTTTTGCCATTATGTTCTCACATTCAGTGTGGCTGTATTCTCAGTGAAAATGGTTAATTTGGTCTGGTGACAACACCTGGGGCTCTCTAGTGTGGTTAGGCTGCTTGAGCGGCAGGTAGAGTGTTAGGGCAGTGGTCTATTGTCCCCTGTGCATCAGAATTGTTAATTACAGGGTTGTTTATGCTCTGGCTTGAAAAATCAGTCTACACCTTGCCAGATCTAGAAGGAACTAATACATTTAAAACTGAGTGGACATAAAAGGAAGAATGAGGCCAGTGGTAGTAACCCTCACGAGTGTCCAGCCTTGGGTGGAAGGGCAAAGCAGTAGAATGACTCCTGAATGGAGTGTGTGCTTGAACACACTGCTTTTGGGCGTGCGTGCGCGCGTGCGCGCATGAGTGCGAGTCTTAAGCTCCAGTTACTTCCCAGTGACCTTTTCAGCAGAACCCTGCTAGTAACTGATGACTGAGGTGTTGGTGCTGTTGTCTTCCTCCAAGTTCAGGGAGGGCACATGTTTGTTCAGTGGTGTTTGGCTTTGCACAGTCCATTTCCTTTCCCAGATGTGGACAGCACTTAGAGCTTCCTCTTCCTAAGGCTATCTTGCCCTTTGTACAGCTCCTTTTTGGGAGTCCAGGGCAGTTGGCAGGCCCTGGGGGGGGGGGGAGCTTAGAAGCTGTAGAGCTCCTCACTATTGTCAGCAGCTAGTGCAGCTAGCGGTCCCCCCCCCCAACTGAGGACCCAAAAGGTGCTTTCCTTCCTTTATTTATTTCCTCTGAAATCAACCCCTACTGTGAATAAAGGAGTAAAAGACAGAAATCAGTCTCCAGTTTGAAGTTTGACTTACTTGAACCATTATGCTTGAAGGAGGAAACGAGGGGCTTCAGGGTTACCTGGAGTTAGATGAGAAGGAAACCAGTGTTAACAGCAGCCATGGGAAGTCTGATAATTTTGTAAGAAACCCGATTATTGGAACTGTCTCAATAGTGCTAGTTTTCAAATACCTTGGTAGAGATGGCAGGGCCAACCCCCAGTTTCCTGTGTTAATAGTCTAAGCATCATAGCAGGGCCCTGGGCCCTGGGCCCTGGGCCTTCTGGCCTTGTTTATTGCTTTGTTTTTCTGTAGTACAGGGGATTGAACCCTGGGCCTTGCTCGGACTCCTGGGAACTTGCATCCCCAGTCCCTAGATGTCCTTTAGAATGAGGTCTGATGACACAGTTTGCCTGTCCCAGTTAACTTCAGTCATATTAACTTAAGAAAATTAATTTTTCTCTTGCCATTTTATAATAAGTTGGCTTGATACTGTTGGATGACGGTTTACTTGGATTCTCTCCGGCAGCTCTAACTGAAAGTGTCGTTGATGAATAAGTATCATCAGAAATAACTGATAAAAGCCTGTCAGTTACCAGTTGTTGAGGTGTTACCCCTTCTACTTCAGGAGCACATTCCTGTGCTGCCATTTATATGTTGCCGGAGGACTGCCAATCACTGCTGAGTGGAAAAGGGGACAGTTGGGGTCAAAGGATTGAGAACCTAGCCATATGGATATACACAATGACTTTGCTAACTGGCATATAAAAGGACGTGTTTTGTGTGTTTCTGGAGGAACACCAGAGGTTTGCAGTGAAGGACAGTAAGGATCTTAGCTGTTGTGCCTCCTCCCTCTCCCCTTCCCTCCCCCATTTCTTCTTCCGGCTTTTTGTTATAATGGCTTAAGATCTGAATTTTTGTTTGTGATATCTACTGTCCTCTTCAAAATCTATAGCCTTCCATGGTCTCCCATAAGGTAATTGTGGCCCATATTTCAAAAACGAACCACAAGTCAGAGCCAGTGACTCTTACTTGGAAGGCCGAGGGAGGAGAATTGGGGGTTGAAGGCAGTTTAGTCTACATTATGAGACCCTGTCTCCAAAAAGGCAGCAGATCTCAGTGAATTCAAGTCAAGCCCGATCTGCATAATGAGTTCTGTGCCAGCTGGGGCTACATAGTGAGAACCTGTCTGAAAAAACAAACAGGAAAAGGAACAAAAGTCTGAGAAAGTTATAAACTTGTGGAATTCCAGTTGTGTCTTGGCCTCCTCCACCCTCCATTCCCATCTGTCCCCAAGTCATTTGGGTGACTGGGAAATGGTACCCATCCTCACATGTTCATTGGCAGTCAGGGTTCTTTACATTTTAAGACACCCACTACCACAATCAGGACTTACAAATCACAGGTAACTGCTGTTAGCTTGACTTCACTTGTTCCTCCTCAAGTAAAATGGTACTAAAAATTAAGCCAGAGAGGAGACTATTTAAATAATTTTGGGGTTCTTTGGTGTTGAATATTGGAAGAGAAAGCCTTGGATAAGCCCATAGACAAGAAAGCAAGACTTTATAGTTTCACAGAGTAACATTGGGGTGGCTCGTGGAATCCATGCCTGCCAGAGCCTGCCTGACTCCATGTACCCCTGCTGGGGGAACAAAATATAGAAGGCATCTGCACAGAGAGGCTCCAGGGGTATCTGATACTTCGACACACTATAAATGTGCTTACACTATGTCGTGGTCCAGAGTTAATTTCCTGGAACATTAGGGTTCCTGTTGAATGAACAGCATGGGTGTAGTGTAGCATATGATATTGAGTGCTTTGCCTGGGAGCTTGGAAATGACATCAGTTATTTGATCAGTGCATCAGGTTTAATTTTATAGGGGGAAACTAGCACAATCATCCCAATAGGATAGTTATTGCTTTATGCTAAATTGAGGTCTTTTTCATGTCTCATAGATCCCAGGTCCTCTAACTATCATGTCAAACAGATCGGCCAGAGTAAGGGAATCTCACACTATGTGATGAACTCAGCATCCCACTTGTGGATTGTAAAGTGGCCATTTCCTGCTCACACCCACCACATACATGGTCTTCGGGCATAGCTCTGTGATGTTGCTACTTAATTCACTAAAGGGGCTGCTTGTTCATTCATCCAGCTTAGTTTTCTCATTCTCCCCACTGCTGCACTTCTCTGGCCTTTTTTCCTACCCTCTCCCTATCTTCCCAAACTCTGGCTTCTCCCTGCTCTTTCCTGTGGATTGAGCCCAGGGAGAACCTCATGCATGCTAAGCCAGAGTTCTCTGACCAAGCTCCAGTGGCCACCCTCCAGCCAGCCCTTCAGGGTGTGCTTGTTCTAGGTTCAGGAACACGAAGGTGGAAATGTCTTGACTTCGCCTCAGAAGAATGAACGATGGATGAGGAGGGGCATGTCCCTGGGGGGGTGCTGCTCTCTTGACCTAGGTTTTATGGACAGGAACAGGACTGGATCTGGAGGATTTCAGTTCTCATTTAGAGGGGACAGAGCTCTCACCCAGGTATGATTCCTCCATGTTCAGGGACCAGTCCCCTTGCAGGATAACACACAAACTGAATTGTGTAGAGAACAACCAGGAGACGACTCCTCTCTCATGCTCAAGCTCCATTTCCTGCCACTGTTGAGATTCTTTCCGCTTGTGAAAAACCGTAACAACACTCACGAGTTTACCCCGTTGAGCGAGATTTGATTACGATTTTTCAGTAAACCATAGGATAGGTGTGCCATACATGTTTCTTATTAAAAACTTGAAACAACTTCTCCCTGCCTACCTCCTGGTGGCTGATGGCATGCTGAGTCACACACATCTGGGGTGGTAAACTGTTTTCCGGAAGGTTTTGTGGTTACTCTTGGCTGGATCAGCAGACACTGACAGTGTACTTCTGTCTGCTGATTCTCATATGAGATACGTGAGGTCTTTGTTTTTGTTTTTTGAAAAGTCTCAGGTTGGCCTGGAATTTGAACTTGCTCTTCCCCTTTAGTTGAGCTTAAATTTCTGATCCTCCTGCCCCAACCGTCCCACCTCTCAAGTGCTAGGATTTCAGGCAGGTGCCACTGTGTCTCCTCCTCCTCCTCCTCCTCCTCCTCCTCCTCCTCCTCCTTCTTTTTGATGTCTGTCTGTCTGTCTGTCTGTCTGTCTGTCTGTCTGTCTGCCTGCCTGCCTGCCTGCCTGCCTGCCTGCCTGCCTGCACATGAATGGTGATAGGGTAGAAGTCAGAAGACAGCTTGCAGGAGTTGGTTTCCTTTTCTACCACATGGGACCTGGGGTCGGACTCCAGTTATCCTGCTTGGCCAGCAGCTGCCTTACCCTCTGAACCATTTCACTGGCCCACGACGTTTTATGTGTTTGTTTGAGGCAGGATCTCTCTGTGTAGACCAAGTTGGCCTTGAACTCAGATCCTCCTGGCTTTGCCTCCTCAATACTGGTATTAAAGGTGTGCACCACCATACCAGGCCTGCCTGGCTAGCTTTTTAATTCTTTATTAAGTGAATTATACTCACAGATTTAGACCACAGAAAACACTGCGTGTATATATGGCACTAATAGCTTACATAAGTGATAGAAATTACATGTTTTTATTTTGTAGGACATATTCAGATCCATCTTCATGAAGTCTTCCTTCACTGAGCACTGTCCCCACTTTTAGAGTCTTGAATAGCTTCTATACCAGCAGATATGTTTTACCATTGACTTCTCATCCTATCTAACCTCCAGGAGGAGGAATTGATGGAATTTTCATGGTACCTGCTATTTCCAGATGAGCTCAGAATTTTCTGTGTGTGTGTGTCTTTACTGACTTCAGGAGAATATGTGTGTAGAAATTAGGTGTTACACAGTAGCAAGGGGGTGGGAGTGTGGTGGGGTTACAGGCTTATTTGTGGTACAGAAAATTAAGAAAGATTAGTTTTACACAAAAGAAACCCAGTAGCTGAGGGGAACAAGGTTTGTTCTTATAGTTTTGTTTTTCATGGTTAATACTGAATGCACTTTGCCAGGCTTCCCCCTTCCCTGTTGGGTTATACTGTGTGATTTTTTTTCCCCTCCAAATATAATATCTTTTGCTGTGTCCCCTAGCCAAGCCAGCCTAGCAGCAAACCTGTTGAGTAACTTTTTTTTGCATACCATTCTGATGGCCATCTGCCAAGTCCCATGACCGAAGGCTGTGTTTTTCTAGCCATGGTAAAATAATTTAGTTTCTGCTCGATAACCACCAAGTGAGATCTTCAACTCATAAGTACCTAAAAATTTTTCTTTTCTCTCTTTCTTTCCTCCTCCTGCTTTTTTTATTTTTATTTTGAGACAAATATTCTTTCTGAAACTGTAGTCCAGGTTAGCTTTCCTTGATTGAACTCAGAGATCAGTCTGCCTCTGCCTCCTGAGTGCTCGGATCAGTGGCGTGAGCCTGCTTTGCCTTTCACGTTTTAAACAACTGACACAGGCAGATTTTTAGTACAACATCACATGCACATGCCATTGATGACTATCCCAGTTCTATAATTTATCTCATTAGAAAATGTAGCAGTTTTTAACCAGGGCTTCCTGAAGGAACCTTGCCTTCCTACTTCATGGTGCTATAGTAAGACCTGATGATCAAATTACTGAGGAGGTATTTTGTGAGCTACCGAATGACTTTTAATTTGTTTTCTGGAACATAAATATTACACCGATTTTTCTGTTTGACTTCCAACTTATAAAAAATAGCTATGCTTATAAAATTGGAGAGAAATGTGAGAGAATGATTAGTGGTCAATGCCCTTGATATTTGGGGATCTCCGGGAAAAGCATAAGAATGGAAGGACAGATGCTCAAATTGAGAAAACCTGTACTTTTTACTGACACTTTTATTTTAATATTAAAATTTCTCATAAGCCAGACTGCCTAACAATGTGTAGCAATATAAATTTTAGGGAATGAACTAATATTTCCCCTACCATAATTAGTAACTGCAAGTTTAAAATACTTTTTTACTAACAACAGTGCCATTTGTATTACTGATTAAATTAATGGAACATTGATCATTGATCTGTAGTTAGACAACAGAGAATGGATTTTTATTTATTTATTTATTTTGCCTGTGAAAGTGTTCAATATTAATAATGCTCTCTGGACAAAAAGAAAAGACCTATTGTTTGTTAGTTGTCTTGAAGTTTTGTGTGCTTAGCACTGATTAAATACTTTACATCCATTCAGCATCAGCACATGGGTGGATAATCATTGATTATTACTTCCCTTAGAGACCATGGAAGAAAGTTGTTCAGGTGTATTTGCTGTGTATATGTGTGGTTGCAATCTCTGTCATTGTCTGTGTGCATGCTCTCACGGAAGGAGTTGAGGGCACAGCACAGTCTTAGGGCAGATTAGAAATGGCTGCCAGAAGTTCTGTAGGGTTGGGACAGGGTAAGGGGTTGGCTGATCTGCCTTCACTGCTAAAATAGTAACACCTGAACTAAGCAAGCAAACAAAGCAAGCCTCCAACTTATTCCGGCCCTGTCTCCTTTCAGTGTCTTTAGGCACGTGTTCTATTTAAATGCCCCCCAAATTACTAGGAGTTCTCTCAAATTCCCCACTGTCTATTCTCTTTTTCCCAGCATGCTGGAAGATGACCTGCAGCTCAGTGACAGTGAAGACAGCGACACGGAACAAGTAAGTGTTGCACCCCGAGACCAAGAATCCTTCTAAGTCCACCAAATGTACCCCAGCTGCTTGTCCTAACCTGTGTTTTTGTTCTTTCCTGGAACTTCGCATCCTTACTGTTACCACGAATGTCCAGGCCACAGAGAAACCTCCGTCCCCATCTGCACCTACAAGGTACCATTTGCACCTTTCTCTCCATCACACACACCTATATCCAATACAGTGGCTCTAGCTTCATGAAAGGGATGATACGGGGTCGCAGTTGAAGAAAAGTGCCCCTTTGATTATATTTTAAAATCCTGAGTCAGCTGGTGGGAGGTCGTTGACCCTGTGAAGGTGGAAGAGGCCCTGCAACCACCCGCAGCATTGTTCTGGATGCCTGAGCCTAAGGGTTAGAGTCGGGGAAAGTACTTGCCTTCCAAGCACACAGGGACTTGGACTCAGCACCTGCATAAGAGTCAGGTGTGGCCGCCTGTGAAAACAGGCAGACTCCCTGGAGTGGCCAGCCCATCTGGCCTAAGACAAGACCCTGCCTCAAAACTGGAAATTGATCGAAGAAGGACACTTAATAGGGACCTCTGGCCTCCACATGCATTCACTTGTATACATGCATGCTCACCCTCATGCTTGTACCCCCCTGCCCCCCACCTCCATTGAGCCAGGTATGGTGATGCACACCTGTAATCCTTGAGGGAGGTGAGGCAAGAGGATAAAAGTTTGAGGCCAGATAGGGGATAGAGTAAGACTTTCAAAAATATTTTTAAAAGTAAGCTTTAAACACAGTTTATCCTTGGCATTGTGTGAATGGTATTTAGATGAAGGATCCCATGTATTTGTGAAACTGATAGATAACCATGTTTTCAAAACCGGTAATAGCAAATTCTTGTTTCAGGGCTTCTCTTTTCTTAGTTTTAGCTGCTCTAAAATGCGACTTCCAGACATTTAATGTGAGGGGAGCTGCGTTACTTTCACCTGCAAATGAGTCAGCCTGTTTTAGAAAAGTGATGCTCTGTGTTTGGGAAGTGGAAACTAATTTTTGAACTATTTTCACAGTATGTTTCTCCTGATACCGAATGCAATGATCTAAGGTGAAAAAAATACCTGTCTCCCACAGACAAAGACTTGCATTTAGAGAGAAGGTCACCAAAAAGAGCCTGAGTGTCAGTGGTGATGATGTGGTTATTAATAGTAAAGGAATCGCTAATTACACAGCTCATGGACTCCTACACCCAGCCTGTTTATTTATATCCACTCTTGTTAAAATTTTGAGTGGCTCACGTTGACTCACAGAATATGACAAACTGGTCTATTGTAAAAGCCAAGGAAAGGCAACAGTGACCCCAGAGGGCAGAGAAAGCTAGGAGCATAAGCTCCCTTCCCAGGGTGTCCTTCTACTGTGACTGGCTCACACCCTGCAGCTGTCTCACCACTGATGGAGAGTCCTCTGAGTGCAGAGGTCCTGGGTCAGTGTCAGCTCTAAGATGAATCCAGCCAGTGATTTTTATTATGTTATTTAGTAGTCATTATTTAATAAGGGTTTGTTTTGAGAATATTGTAGGTAGGTCAGGAAACGTTGAAGGTTACGGTTAAAGATGTCTGCTTTAGCCAGTACCGTGTAGGGCAGCTAAGACAACATATATGTCTAGCCCCATCCATATGCTTTCTCATTGACCTACACTTAATGGGCGGCCTGTGGTACTTGGAGTTGTTCATGCCCAGCTAGTCATAAAGAATGGCCCATTGTCTAACGCCACCAGGAAGTGACTGGACCACTCCTGAGCTCACCCTGTTGTCTGGTTGCTGTGTAGTTAGGTCCCAAGTAGAGAATACAGGGGGGGTTTTACATACTAGATTCTCTTTTACGCTTTTTCTTTTGAGTTATATATATAGTAGGAGCCAGTAATCTTCATGAGCCACACAGTAAATTATTTTAGCCTTTGTGGGACTTGTAACTCTCTGTTGTAACCGCTTAACTCTGCTATGACAGCACAGAAGCCACCATGTGCTACCACAGAAGTTTTATTAGACGGCATGTTCTGATAAAACTTTATGTAGAAAACATGGCGGGCCATCCAGGTCCTGTTTAACCAGCCCTTGTTATTAGGCACCTGACATAGCTATTGTTTATATGATAGGCCGGCCAGCTTGATGCTGCTCCTCTTATGTGGTTATCTGGTGACCACCAATTCTAACCCTGCCGGCCCCTGCCACCGGATGATAAGCCAGCAGTGATGCTTTTACTTTCTAGGAGCAGGTGGATGGGCAGAGGTGACCGGGCACGGAATCCCGTGTGCATGATCCTGTAATGGTACCTCTGGTTGCTTTTCAGCGCTCCACTGACGCTTCCCCAACCAGCCGTGTCAGCACATTCCAGTAGCGCAGAGTCGGAGAGCAGCGCATCAGATAGCTCCTCAGACTCCGAGAGCGAGAGCAGCTCAAGCGACAGCGAGGAGAATGAGCCCCGAGAGGCCCCGGCTCCCGAGGTATGGTGGGCCTTTCAAAGGCAACCGAAGATGGCCGTGCGCTGGCTTTTGGGTGGGAGTCAGAGCTGCGCGCAGGGACCCTGGCACTGTGAACGATCTGACTGTGGGCCATACTTTCCCACCCTGTGGAGCCACGTGCTTCTATTTGCTGCTCAGCAAGTGCTTGGCCGTGGAAACAGACACACAAACATGACAAGTTCCTCTGCAGCTGCTGAGTGTGGCTTCCAAAGAGTGTTTGCACTCTATCCTCTTTTCTATTGAGAAGGGAAACTTGTTTTAAGTAGGTTACTGTATCAGTGTCAGTGAAAGTTCTCTCAGAATTCAGGAACCTGTGAGTTAAAGAAAATGGAAGAAACATGAGCTAGAAGCAAGTCATCAGTTCTATTTTTGAATCATTAAATGCCACGAAGTAAATTGGCAAAGTGATTCGCCAGGTGGTGTAGGGACAACTGAGTGTGTTGGCGCCCACTTTGGAAGTACCACAAAGATGAACAAGCAGTAAGACTGGAAGACATGAAAACTACGCTTTCACTAGTGAGTTCATGCTATGTGCCGATTGGTTACACACCAGAAACTGTCTGTAATAGCTAACAAGATTGACACACACCTTCAGAACCAGCCTAGCAGTATCAAAACTGAGCTCATGAGAAGGGAAGGCGTTCTTACTGTCTTTTTACTGGATGAGACCAACCCTTACAGAGAGCACTGTGTCTGTATTTAAGATTAGAATGCCAGGAAATGAGGCCTTTTGATAGGACAGCATTAAAGTTTTCTGTGTTTTATCTCTGAGAGATGGTAGTTCAACTAGAACAGCAACTGAACACAGCTAGAGAATGGGCTGTGGCCTCAGGGGCCTGAATGAGGGCAGCTGAGATTGAGGAAGTGAGTCCAGTACTGGTAGGCAAGACTCTGCCTGGCACAGCACAAATACCTAGGGGGTGTCCTCCGGGTTAGCTTTTTGAGGTTTTTATAATGCGTGGACATGGATCAGCATTAACTACATTTGAAGTGTCTTCTGGAGTTTAGAACACAGCTCATGGGCCTCTGTATTCTTTGTGTGGCACTGTATAAAACAATCCCTCTGGATCTTAGGAGGGAGGGTGGTGAACATGTTGACGGTCATGTGTGAGGTGATTTTGTGTGAGGTGATTTTGGTGTTCTCGGTACTGAGACATGAATGAATGTAGAGTATACTTAGCATGTACTCTGCCACTGAATCGAATTCTCAGTCTACACTTCATCTTCAGTAAGGAAAATATGCATGCTTATTACATTATTAATAGAAAATGTTCAATAAAACAAGTTCAATTCAGAATAAACACATTTGACTGTGTAATTGAAACTTTCAAAAATAATTACATAAAAGAGAAATTTGCTGCCAGACGGTGGTGGTGCGTGCCTTTAATCCCAGCACTTGGGAGGCAGAGACAGGTGGATGGATCTCTGTGAGTTCATGGCCAGCATGACAGCCAGGGAAACACAGAGAAAGTGTGTCAGAAAACAAAACAACAATAATAAATCCTTGTTGGGGTTGTAGCATTCTTAGGGTCCTTGGTTCAATCCCTAGTGTCTCCAAAAAGAAAAAGAAAAATAGAAAAATGATTTAATCGTATTTGTTATAAATAAGTTTGTTTCATTGATCAAAAAATGACTGGATTAATGCTCACTGTGGCAGCATGTGCCTATAAACCTGGCACCAAGAAACTTGAGGCTGGAGGGCAACCTGGGCTACCTAGTCTATCTTAGCTCCCCAAAGCCCAAACCAACAAAATCCAACAAGATGGATTGGAACTATCTAGGTGTCTCATTGTTTTTTAAGTCACCCTGGTGAAGAAGTCGTGTCTCCTCCTGTGAGGTCTGCCCTCTGTGCTGGGGCTCACTCTTGGGAATATCTTGTCTTAGTTTTACTTTATTTTCCCTTAGGTAACTAATTTTTGTCCCCTTTCAAATGAATATCTCCTAAAGTTTCCCCTTTTAGTAGAGTGTGACACGGATGATATAATCAACTGTATACTAGCTTTAACTTTCTCACCCACTTGTATTTTTAGTTGTTAATTAATTTTGAGACAAGGTCTCAATATGTAGCTCTAGGTGGCCAGGAACTTATTCTATAGACTAGGCTGGAAGAGATCCACCTGCCTCTCCCTCTTGAGTGTTGGGGATTAAAGGTGTGCACCACCATGCCCGCTTATTTATTTAGTGTGTGTTTGTGAGGGCACACTTGAGGAGGATGAGCAGAGGACAAATTTGAGGAGCTGATGTCTCTGCCCAACTTTTCATGGGCCCCAGGCATCAAACTCAGGTTATCAGATTTGTGCAATTTAAGGACAAATAAGTATACCTCAAAACTTTTATGTTTTGAACCATAATTCATTCTAAAATAGACACACATGTGTTAATTCCAGAGGTAAGAGAACCAAGGGGGGACATGTTTAGGCATGCTCAGGCCACTCCCCATGCCTTCTCTTACTTCAATCATTAGTGTTTAAGTTTTACCACCATTGAGAGGAACAGAGGGTACATAAGGAAGAGGATGAGAAAAGTGAAAAGCCAAACTTGGATCCCATCTGGCACTCCTGTTTGAAAGTTACACTCTGATTTAACCAAATCTCTTATTCAAACATCTCAACACAGATAATTCCTAGCCTTAAGCAGCCATCTCATTTACAACTTCATTTGTGTAAAAGGAAGAGCTGAGTCTACGTTTTCTCTTAGTTGGGGCATACCACTCAGGGTTACTGTGTAGAAGTGGGCCATAGGAGTCCCTTCTGGACCTTCAAGACCACAGTGGAAGGAAGAGTATGCTATTTTTGTAACCAGGACATCCTTTTAGGGACTACTAAATGCATCTCAGTATTGCTTTGTGTTAGGGGTGGGGTTGCGGGAGTTGACTCCTCCTTGGGGTCCACACATTAATACATTCTAAGGATCCTGTCAGAGGTGTTGACCAGTCTATCCCAGACTTTCCCAAGGAGTGTTGGGAAGGGCTTGAACCTAATAAAGCTCTCTGCCTTACAGCTTTATCAGATTACTTAATTACTGTGTTCTAAATAGGAAGTCATGTGGCAAGGATCTACTCTGTGCTCTCTGTTCATTCCACACTCTAAACCACCTTGCCTTGTTAGAATATCGAATACAATTATATTTCCATGTGATAAAATGCCCCACACATTATAGTAGTTGGCTTCCTTCCCCTCTTGCTGAAATTCAAATGAACACCTGCATGAGTTTGTGTAAGCTGGAGGAGACAAGAGATCTGTCATCATAGGAGCAGTATGGGGTAAACAAAAAGAGCCCAGCCCCTGTCTGCCTACAGGAACCCTCCTGACTTCTCTGGTTCTTTGTGGTGTTACTCTGTTGTGAGCACACAAAGCCTAGATCATCTTACTTCTGGCCCTGCCTCACCTAAATGCATCCACACCATATGTTTTGTATTAAACCTGCATGTTTTGCAGATTTGGATTATTTGGTATATTTTACTTTGGAAAATTATTTTCCCTTTGAAAAACTTCTGAGGGTAAAGGTCAGTGATAGAGCACTGGCCTACTAGGCATTAGGCTTTCAGTTTGTTCCCCAGCAAGTTAAAACTCAATTAAGAAAATTATATTAGGTTCCACCTACTGTGTGACTCTTATCCATCAGTTAGATCCCACGTGTAATACTTTTAGTTAGTGCTCGGATGGTCTGTATATGAGTCAACTATTCATAGAGGCCACTAGTAAGAGTGGATCTTGGGGAAAGAGGGAAACACAGCAAGCCATTGATGTTTGGTGTCTTCTAAAAATACAATCCTCACTTTATCACCACTAGTATTTCCCCATACAATCTATAATTTGTGTCAGAATGTGATAGCGGGATGGCTCAGTGGTTGGGAGATGCCATGCTCTTACAGAGGACCTGACTTAGGTTCTTAGCACCCAACTGCTCATAACAGCCTATAACTCCAGCTCTAAGGGGATCTGACACCCTCCTCTGGCCATTTGTACCCCCCAAATATAATTAATATGCACTTTATAAATGTATAAAACTGAGAATAAAAACATTTAAAGATGAATAATAAAAATTGCAAAATAAAATATTAAGTAAATATAAAAGTCGGGGCAGTGGTGGCACATACCTTTAATTCCAGCAGAGGCAGGTGATCCCTATGAATTTGAGTCCACCCTGGTCTACAATGCCAAGTCCCAGGACAGCCAGAGAGGGCTACATAGAGAAACTCTGTCTTGGAAAACCAAAACAACAAGAAGTGTGTGTGTGTGTGTGTGTGTGTGTGTGTGTGTGGTGTGTGTGTGTGTGGTGTGTGTGAAGAATGACCACATAGCCCATCACATGGCATGCATCAACAGTTAATTTAGCAACAGCAGTTTTACTCACAGGATGATTTAGGAACTTATGTTGATCTGCCCTATCAGTTATTTGGCCAATAATCAATATTCCTGTCTGTTTGTTGTGGATCTTGTCTTTGTGCTTAGGAACAGATGCAACTTTAGACGTGGTTGCCTGTAGTGTCTACCTTGAATGGAGAAGGGACTAGTCCCTGCTAATGTGACATCACTCTTATCTCTGTGTGCAGTTTAGAAATCAGATATGTCTGTGTTAGACTGGTAATCCCATCACATATAAATTACTGTTTTTAAGTAAATAAGAGAAAGCAAGTGTTAGACGAGAGTATCAGTTGGAAAAAAGGGTTCTTTTTATTCCTTGTCTCCTACATTACAAGACGAAAGTGTGTTCTTCTGTTCAAATTCTATAATCAACCATCAGGACAAAAGACATACCACAAAGGTATCTTAGCAGTTGCCAGTTGCTTATTAGTTAATATCTATCAGGTGAAGTTCTCAAATAACAAAATTGTTCAAGCCTCTTTTAAGAATGGTAACAGACTCTGGTTTGTAATTTGAAGGGGACGAGTAGAAGGTAAATTCCTAGGCTCAGAAAGAGCAGTTCTCCTGGGGACAGCCCTGTATAATTGGACTGCTAACAAAAAAGAATAGTTTACCAATACCAGTTAATTAACACTTCTCTCTCTGTTGGTTTTCTAGCCTGAGCCTCCGTCAACAAACAAATGGCAGCTGGACAACTGGTTGACCAAAGTCAACCAGCCATCAGTGCCCCTCGATGGTCGGGGGAGCACAGAGTCCCCCCGTTGGCGCCAGGAAAATAAGGATGGAGACTGCGGCACTGACCAGCAGCATCCCATGTCCAAAGACCCTCTCCCCAAGATTTCCAACAGAGCTCCACGAGGTCCCACTGAGGGGTCCCAGCCTGGGAAAAGGAACTGCCAGAAATCCCCTGCCCAACAGGAGCCCGCACCTCGGCAAACTATCGGAACCAAACAACCCAGAAAACCTGCCAAGGGCTCTGGCCAGGCAGAGCCCCAGGCCAGCTCTCAGGCAGAGAGTGAACCAGGATCCCTCCCCTATGGCTCGAAAGAGCAGACTCCCAAAGACAAGCCCAAGGTGAAGACGAAAGGCAGGCCACGAGCTGTGGGCAATAGGGAGCCTAAGCCTGAAGCTCCTGTGCCCAAGCCACAGGCAGCCGTGCCCACTCCCACCGAGAAGAAGAAGCACAAGAGTTCCCCAGCCCCCTCCAAGACACTCTCAGACCCTCAGCCTCCAAAGGACAATGCTGGGGACAGGAACCCCGAGCACTTTACCCTTGTCTCCTTGACTCAGAGCCAGGGTCCACCTCACAGTGGCAGGGGTGGCGGCAGCAGCAGCAGCAACAGCAGCATCAGGACTAGCGGCTGCCGACAGGCTGTGATTATCCAGGAGGATGGCCGCAAAGACAGACTCCTGTTACCCTTGAGAGACACCAAGTTGCTCTCACCACTCAGGGACACTCCACCACCAACGAGCTTGGTGGTGAAGATAACCCTAGACCTTCTCACTCGGATCCCCCAGCCCTCGGGGAAGGGGGGCCGTTCTAGGAAGACGGAAGACAAGCAGCTGCCATCAGCTAAGAAGCAGGACACTGAGAAGAGAAGCTGTGACCCCTCCAGCAAAGCAACCAAGAAAAGAAAGGTGAGTACAGGGACACCCATGCCTGGCAGTATACTCTGTGGCAGTATACTCAGTATCTCTTGAGTTGTCGACCAAGAGGCTGAAGCCTTTGCCCTCACTGCCTCTCTGGGGTTTTGGGGCTTGCACCCTCTTACTTCCCATTCTGCAGGCGGTCACTTGGGAAAGGGGCTCCGAGTCACTGAAGAGGGTAAGCTTTCTCCACACCAGACAGCACTCCAAGGGCAGTTTTCTGTATATGCAGAGATCACTGTTTACTCTGTGGCAGGTGGTGTTTTTGTCTTGGAAAACATGAGTTAGAATGATAGTGTTCTGAATGTTTTGCTGCTAGGACTATTTAAACGTAGGGGTAAGAGATCTTGAGTAAAGTAAGCCAGTAGGGTGAGCTGCAGACACTTGAACTGCTGTTTAGTGTGAGTTTTCATGGGAAACCTGCCTTACTTGAGACTTTTTTTTTCATTACTTAGGCATGCTGCCAGTTTGGACAGTGTCTTATTTATTCTAAATTGTTGAGCTTTAGCTCTGTCTTTTTTTGCCTCTTTGTGATGAGGGAAGACTAGGGAGTATTCCCCCAGGGGCACTCTCTACCTGCCCAGATCTTGACACATAAGCACAAAAAGGGCCAACCGTCTTGCTGACAAGGGATAAGATTTAGCACTTATTGTGTGTATGAAACCTGTCTCACTTAGCTGTGGAACATGAGTTGAAAATAACAGGAAGGGTCATGAAGCTTGCTGTCATGTCCGAGACCCCACTGGTTTCTCCACCTGTTTAAAAGATACAGCCTGGCTCCAACACACTGAAAAGGGTGACTTCTCCAGAACCTGCTTGTCGGACAAATGAGAGTGTGTGTGACCACATCTTTGGGGTGACTCAGGTGCTTGCTGAAGATGCTGTTTGAGCTAGGAGACTTTTGGGTGTGTCTGTGTGTGGAGGTGAGAGTCTGTGTAGCCCTGGCTGTCTGGGAACATGCCATGTAGAGCAGGCTGACCTCAAACTCACAGAAATCACCAGCCTCTTCCTGTCTCCCAGTTAAAGGTCTGTACCACCTAGCCAGAAATATTTTAAAACTTTCAGAATGAGGTGTGTGTGTGTGTGTGTGTGTGTGTGTGTGTGTGTGTGTGTGTGTGTGTGTGTGTGTGTGTCTGTCTGTCTGTCTGTCTGTCTGTCTGTCTGTCTGTGTGTCTGTCTGTCTGTGTGTCTGTCTGTCTGTGTGTCTGTGTCCATGTCCATGTCCATCCCCTTCTGCCTGTCTGTCTCTCTCAGACAAAATGCTATCAAGGAATTTTTGGTGGGCCTGTTTGGAAAAAGTGTTCCTGCATCTACCATCTTAGAGCAGGTGTCGAGGATACACTAGAATACCTGCTCCTGCCAGCAAGTCTCCTATCACCTCCCCTCTTAGCTGGTTTTATATGGTCTCTGCCTTTCTGCTTTTTACTGGAGTGGAGCGGGGAGCATTGTCTCCTGTGCTGCCTTGTTAGATAGAGTTGTCAGGGATCCCAGCCTTCAGTAGGGTCTGGCTAGCTCCTCCCTCTCATCCCTTTGAAAGGTGAGCCTTCGGGCATGGCCCAAGGGAAGCTCATTTTGATTAGGCCGGGGAAGCATTTTGTTCAGCACATGGAGAAGTTATGATCTCATTTAATTGAGCATTATCGAGTTCACTTAAATGAGCTCTTCAAAGTGTCTGGTCCAAAAGAAACTGAGAACAAATGCTAGCTGTGGTGCCTCTTAGCATGCATTACCAAAGTGCATGCTGGAGCCCTGGCTCCTCACAGCTTTATCCTGCTCACTACCCTAAACTTCTCCAGCTCATGGGCCTCCCAGCCCTAGCTTGTGACTCCTCTAGAACTTGCCATTTGGTTCATGTGCTCTGATGGCTCTTGGTCCCCTCCTCTCACCCTCCTACCTACAATAAAAACCTTCCCTTCAACCATATGTTGGAGCAGTCATGTCCTCACTGTATACACAAAGTTGTGGCAAGCACCAAGAGATTTGGCTTGAAAGTCTGCCTGCGTCTGAGACAGGTCAAGATGGGACACATTGGTTTAAACCCTGGCTGTAACAAAGACCTCCCAAGCCCAACCACATTGTAGTCACCTGGGGCAGCAGCGGGCCCTCCCACTCAGGTATTTTGAAATTCCTAGGCAATCCCGATGCTCCCAGGGCCAGAAGCAGTGGAGCGCAGCCTTCCACAGTCACTGCTCATGAAAGCCAATGCTTGGGCAGAGAAATTGCTCCAGGTATTCTGCGAGTGTGGCTATCGCGGATGAGGCAGCCAGGGATTCTTGCCTGGAGTGTGTCATTAGTTAGAAGCTTGACTGAGAAGCTTTCAGGTAGGTGTGAATAAAAAGCCAGCTGCTGTGTGTTTAGCCCTCAGAGTCACATGCCCCTGAGTATGTTACTTCCTGGACCTCATTGCAGGAGGTATTGCGTATGTCATCCACTCCGTGCGTCAGCACTGTGACCGCCATTCAGGCCTGCCTGGCTCTGGAGCAGAGGTTATACTTACTAACTTCCTTTTAACTTGGGACTATTTCTTCCCAAATTTCTATTGCGAAGGCCTTCTAGTGGGGAAAAGGCTTCCTAACGATGTATTAGGGACATTTAAGAGTGTTCCAAATCCTTCACATTCATGTAGTTCGTTTAAAGGTCCCTCAGAACTTCTCCCTCTCCTGGATGAAATTTAGCAAAAACCCTCAAGAGGATTCACAAGTTATTAATGCTTTTCATGAGATATCAGAGACCATATGGCAGACCACGGATGGAGCTCAGCAGTGGACCACCTTGCCAGCACTATCGGGGCCTTGGATTCCAGCTCTAGCCATACAGACTGGAAACCAGGCAACAAGAAAGATCGATGGTGCTAACAGCTGTGGTGAAGCCATCCCCCGTGGCACCTGAGGGAACTAGATTAGGAATGGTTCATGAGGCACACTGGAGAAACTGAGGTAATGCATTTGAGTCGAGAGTGCTCGCTCCAACTGTTGCCTGCAGTTTAGAAGCTAAAGTACTATCTTCCACTTTTCCTTAAGTTAGGATTATGCCTCTGATTTGAAAACACTGAAGTTGGAGGCATCCTAAAAACATCCTAGCAAACATGGAGCTCCACGTGGAGTCCTACTATGTGCTCACTTTTTCTGTAGAAGATAGTTCTCACGAGTGGGTACTCCCTTGCTATTGTTGTTGTGTTGTTCTCACCGTGTAGCCCAGGCTGGAAGCCTGGCTCCTCCTGCTTCCTGCTCCCAAGTGTTGGGATGACAGTTGTATGCTTAAATATGTAGGTAGTCTTTCTTACTGGTCATTTCAACAAATACCGATAGAATCAAGCAGTTCACTGAAGCCTTGCTCTAACACAATTGATTTATTAACCAAGAAGCCATGACCTTTGGTGGAGGGATCAGTGTATCTATATATACTCATTTATTTTTGTGGACAGAGGAAGGGAAGTCATTGTGTGTGACAGGAAAAGGAGTGTTTTTTATGCTTGTGATGGTTACTTCTGCTATCCAAAGGCCAATTGTCCTTTCTTGCCCTTAATTCCCCCAGCTTATTAACCCCAAATTTTGTTCTTAGAGGTCAAAGGTATGAAATCTGATGCCTTGGAATTTATTAAAGTCTCGTAGGTTTCCTTTCTTGCCACCTGGCTATTTATATTGAAGGGAGAGCACGGCAGCCATGTAGCATCCCTAAGTCATCGGTACCTGTCTGTCCGCCTAACCAGGGAGGAGAGGCAAAGCTGGTCTAGTCTCCTCTCCGGTAGTGCTTTCTCAAGAATCTCATGGCTGCCCAGCAGATACACGCTCACTCCTCCTGGCCTCCCAGTCTGTCCTCACCCTCACCCTTTCTTTTGCGTACACATGTGTGTCCTGGGAAGATTCTTGAGAGTCACAGAGTTCAAGATCCATATTCTGACTCTGGTGACCGTACTCACTGGGACAGTTACAATGTACTTCTGGCTTCAAGCCTCCATTAACCCACGCTACCACCCAGTGCCCATGCACACCCCCCTTCTCCGAGACCCTAGGTTCTTTCTCAGATCCTCTTGTTTCCACCATCCTAGCCAAGCTCCCAGTATCCTTCCACGTGAATCAGAACCTGTCTCGTGACCCGAAGTGACTGTTGTCTGCCTTCGGTTCCCTTTGAACTGCAAGGCACCCTCCTGATGAGCCAGTGTAAGGCAGGTGCCAGGCCACTGTCCACCCTGGAGGGAGGGCCTCCCATTCTGTAGCACTTGGCACATCACCCAAAGGCTGTCTGACTGCACATGATGAGAAAAGCCAAGGGTGCATTGGGTTTGGCAGGCAGCTGTTGGCCCCTCTTGGGGGGGGGGGTACAGGCAGCACTGGAAGCTTGTTCTCCTAGAAGAAGAATTCCAGCCCTGTGACCACATTCCCTAAGGTGGTGTGATTGGCAGAGAAATGTCCTTTTTCCTTCCTAAAGAATATAGTGTTGTCACCAAGAAAATGCTGAAGACCCCATGCCTCCTATAACTTATAGGTCTTGCTCATGGAATTAAAGTCTCAATTCCCAACACCTACTGCTATGTGTCCACATTTTGGTGACCCTCTCTTTAGTCCAGCATTTCCTCTCTGGGGAAGCCTAGGCCTTTCCAGACAGGAGTGCACAGTGCTCAGGGAGCATGAACTGGGGCCTTCTGTTTCTTTAATTCAATGGCGGCCTTTCTATTAGGTATTGGGTACCATGCTCCTGAGGTCTGGAATACCAAGAGAAAGGTAATGATTCAGGTGAGATGTAAACCCTAGCATTTTCACCTACCTGCCTTGAAGCTGATTTCCTATGTGCTGGCTCCTCTTGTGTCTCTGATTGGCACAGGTTCTAGTTATAGTCAGTTGATAAAGAGCATCTTGTCTGAAATTCACTTGCTGTGTGTTTAGGAGGTATGTGTGTGGTTTACTGTGATACCAAGCATATCCCAAGCAACACAAATACAACAAACAGAAATGGACTTCCCCTTCTGGACTTCAGTGTTTAGACAGTGTGTGTTTGGACAGTATGTGTTTGGTCCCCTCTCTTTTTGCATCATAAACTGCCTGGAAATACTTTCTGTTTAGATTCATGTTTTAGCATCTCACCTGTAAGTTAATCTCATCTGGATACGTGAGCAAATTCTTAGTTTTCTCCAGATGTGGAATTGTCACTTTGCTGCAGTGCTTGTGAGGGTATCTGCAGCTTTTAAAGCCCTGGGCCTTCGGGTGGCAGGGTGTTTAGGCACAAGTAGATACCTGTAGGGGTTTACTGCACCTGTGGCAGAAATTCTACTTTAGCTTTTCATTATAATCTTTGCCTCTCAACAAGAGGTGTGTTAGGTGCTACCCTCAGAGAGCCAGCCCTGTCACAATGACACTGAAGTCATCTTGTGCACACCTCACTTCTAAATTTCACTGTTAAGAGTCTGCTACTGGCTTATGCTCACAGTGGTATGGAACTTGAGGCATTTTAGTCATGGCTTTAGGCTTTCCTACCTCATTTCCCAGTCTTCCGTAACAAAAAAATGGTTACAACTCTGTGTATATATGTGCTTAGTATGTGTATGTATGTAGGTGGGAATGGTATGTGTGCATCTGTGCATAGGCCAGAACAGGATATTGAATACCCTGCTGTATCACTTTCTGCCATATTCCTGAGACAAGGTCTCTCACTGAAATCAATTCTGGCAGCCACTCAGCCCCAGCAATCCTCCTGCCTCTTCCCCATCACAACATTGGGGCATGCGCACTATCATGCCTGGCTTTTTATGTGGGTTCTAGGAATTTGAACTGATGTCCTCATGCGTGTACAGTAAGCTCTTACACACTGAGCCACAGATGATTTGTTCTTGTTTGTTTTATCAAGACACGGTTTCTCTGTGTAGACCCAGCCGTCCTGGAACCCACAGAGATCCGCCTGCCTCTGCGTCCCCAGTGCTGGGATTAAAGGCGTGCGCCACTGATTTGTCTTTATCCTCTCCACTTTGTGCATGTCATCCCTTCTCTATGTTAGTTTACGAGAAGTTAAAGCTCTAGTAAAACCCTAGAAGGAGCCAGAAGAAGAGCTCTTGGGG